>NW_026728813.1:1310000-1397500 GCF_030684315.1 Stegostoma tigrinum
GTGCGGGGGGCAATGTCGCAGTGAGCGGGTCAGGGCTGTGGGGGGCCAGTCCCTGTGAGCGGGTAAGGGCTGCGGGGCCAGTCCCTGTGAGCGGGTCAGGGATGCGGGGGCAAGTCCTTGTGAGCGGGACAGGACTGCAAGGGGGCAGGTCCCTGTCAGCGGGACAGCACTGCAGGGGGGCAGGTCGCAGTGAGCGGGTAGGGCTGCGGGGGGCCGGTCCCCGTGAGCGGGTCAGGGTTCGGGGGTCCAGTCCCCCTGAGCGGGTGAGGACTGCGGGGGGCAATTCGCAGTGAGCGGGTCAGGTCTGCGGGTGGCAAGTCGCAGTGAGCGAGTCAGGGCTGCGGGGGCAAGTCGCAGTGAGCGGGTCAGGGCTGCGGGTGGCAAGTCGCAGCGAGCGTGTCAGGGCTGCGGGGGGCAAGTCGCAGTGAGCTGGTCAGGGCTGCGGGGGGCCAGTCGCAGCGAGCGGGTCAGGGCTGCGGGGGCAAGTCCCTGTCAGCGAGTCAGGGCTGCGGGGGGCAAGACGCAGTGAGCAGGTCAGGGCTGCGGGGGGCAAGTCGCAGTGAGCGGGTCAAGGCTGGGGGGGCCAGTCGCAGTTAGCGGGTCAGGGCTGCGGGGGCAGGACCTCTGAGCGGGTCAGGTCTGCGGGGAGCAATGTCGCAGTGAGCGGGTCAGGGCTGCGGGGGGCCAGTGCCTGTGAGCGGGTAAGGGCTGCGAGGGCCAGTCCCCGTGAGGGGGGCAGGATGCAGTGAGCAGGTCAGGGCTGAGGGGGGCCGGTCCCCGTGAGCCGGTCAGGGCTGCGGGTGGCCAGTCCCCCTGAGCGGGTGAGGACTGCGGGGGCAAGTGGCACAGAGCGGGTCAGGTGTGCGGGGGGCAAGTCGGAGTGAGCGGGTCAGGGCTGCGGCGGGCCAGTCCCTGTGAGCGGGTCAGGGCTGCGGCGGGCCAGTCCCTGTGAGCGGGTCAGGGCTGCGGGGGGCAGTGTCGCAGTGAGCGGGTCAGGGCTGCGGGGGGCAGTCCATGTGAGCGGGTCAAGGCGGCGGGGGCCTTTGCCTGTGAGTGGGTCAGGGCTGCGGGGGCAGGCCCTCTGGGCCGGTCAGGGCTGCGGGGGGAAAGTCGCAGTGAGCGGGTCATGGGTGCGAGGGGCTATGTCGCAGTGAGCGGGTCAGGGCTGCGGGGGGCCAGTCCCTGTGAGCGGGTAAGGGCTGCGGGGACCAGTCCATGTGAGCGGGTCAGGGGTGCGGGGGCATGGCCCTGTCAGCGGGACAGGACTGCAGGGTGGCAGGTCCCTGTCAGCGGGACAGGACTGCAGGGGGGCAGGTCGCAGTCAGCGGGTCAAGGCTGCGGGGGGCAAGTCGCAGCGAGCAGGTCAGGGCTGCGGGGGGCCAGTCGCAGTGAGCGGGTCAGGGCTGCGGGGGGCAAGTCGCAGTGAGCGGGTCAGGGCTGCGGGGGGCAGTGTCACAGTGAGCGGGTCAGGGCTGCAGGGGCAAGTCCCTGTCAGCGGAACAGGACTGCGGGGGGCAAGTCGCAGTGAGCGGGTCAGGGCTGTGGGGGGCAAGTCGCAGTGAGCGGGTCAGGGCTGCGGGGGGCCAGTCCCTGTGAGCATGTCAGGGATGCGGGGGCAAGTCGCAGTGAGTGGGTCAGGGCTGCGGGGGGCAAGTCGCAGTGAGTGGGTCAGGGCTGCGGGGGGCAGTGTCGCAGTGAGCTGGTCAGGGCTGCGGGGGCCTTTGCCTGTGAGTGGGTCAGGGCTGCAGGGGCAGGCCCTCTGAGCGGGTCAGGGCTGCGGGGGGAAAGTCGCAGTTAGCGGGTCATGGGTGCAGGGGGCAATGTCGCAGTGAGCGGGTCAGCGCTGCGGGGGGCCAGTACCTGTGAGCAGGTAAGGGCTGCGGGGGGCCAGTCCATGTGAGCGGGTCAGGGGTGCGGGGGCATGGCCCTGGCAGCGGGACAGGACTGCAGGGGGGCAGGTCCCTGTCAGCGGGACAGGACTGCAGGGGGGCAGGTCGCAGTCAGCAGGTCAGGGCTGCGGGGGGCAAGTCGCAGCGAGCAGGTCAGGGCTGCGGGGGGCAATTCGCAGCGAGCAGGTCAGGGCTGCGGGGGGCAAGTCGCAGTGAGCGGGTCAGGGCTGCGGGGGGCAGTGTCACAGTGAGCGGGTCAGGGCTGCGGGGGGCCAGTCCCTGTGAGCGGGTCAGGGCTGCAGGGGCATGTCCCTGTCAGCGGGAAAGGACTGCAAGGGGGCAGGTCCCTGTCAGCGGGACAGCACTGCAGGGGGGCAGGTCGCAGTGAGCGGGGAGGGCTGCGGGGGTCCGGTCCCCCCGAGCGGGTGAGGACTGCGGGGGGCAAGTCGCAGTGAGCGGGTCAGGTCTGCGGGTGGCAAGTCGCAGTGAGCGTGTCAGGGCTGCGGGGGGCAAGTCCCTGTCAGCGAGTCAGGGCTGCGGGGGGCAAGTCGCAGTGAGCGGGTCAGGGCTGCGGGGGGCAAGTCGCAGTGAGCGGGTCAGGGCTGCGGGGGGCCAGTCGCAGTGCGCGGGTCAGGGCAGCGGGGCAGGCCCTCTGAGCGGGTCAGGGCTGCGGGGGGCAAGTCGAAGTGAGCGGGTCAGGGCTGCGGGGGGCAGTGTCGCAGTCAGCGGGTCAGGGCTGTGGGGGGCAAGTCCCTGTCAGCGAGTCAGGGCTGCGGGGGGCAAGTCGCAGTGAGCGGGTCAGGGCTGCGGGGGGCAAGTCGCAGTGAGCGGGTCAGGGCTGCGGGGGGGGCCAGTCGCAGTGCGCGGGTCAGGGCAGCGGGGGCAGGCCCTCTGAGCGGGTCAGGGCTGCAGGGGGGCAAGTCGAAGTGAGCGGGTCAGGGCTGCGGGGTGCAGTGTCGCACTGAGCGGGTCAGGACTGCGGGGGCAGGCCCTCTGAGCGGGTCAGGGCTGCGGGGGGCAGTGTCGCAGTGAGCGGGTCAGGGCTGCGGGGGGCCAGTCCCTGTGAGCGGGTCAGGGCTGCGGCGGGCCAGTCCCTGTGAGCGGGTCAGGGCTGCGGCGGGAGAGGCCCTCTGAGCGTGTCAGGGCTGCGGTGGGCAAGTCGAAGTGAGCGGGTCAGGGCTGCGGGGGGCAGTGTCGCAGTGAGCGGGTCAGGGCTGCAGGGGGCCAGTCCCTGTGAGCGAGTCAGGACTGCGGCGGCCAGTCCCTGTGAGCGGGTCAGGGCTGCGGCGGGCCAGTCCCTGTGAGCGGGTCAGGGCTGCGGCGGGAGAGTCCCTGTGAGCGGGTCAGGGTTGCGGGGGGCAGTGTCGCAGTGAGCGGGTCAGGGTGGCGGGGGGCAGTGTCGCAGTGAGCGGGTCAGGGCTGCGGGGGTCCAGTCCCTGTGAGCGAGTCAGGGCTGCGGGGGGCCAGTGCCTGTGAGCTGGTAAGGGCTGCGGAGGCCAGTCCCTGTGAGGGGGGCAGGATGCAGTGAGCAGGTCAGGGCTGAGGGGGGCCGGTCCCCGTGAGCCGGTCAGGGCTGCGGGGGCCAGTCCCCCTGAGCGGGTGAGGACTGCGGGGGCAAGTGGCACTGAGCGGGTCAGGGCTGCGGGGGCAGGACCTCTGAGCGGGTCAGGGCTGTGGGGGGCAAGTCGCAGTGAGCGGGTCAGGGCTGTGGGGGGCCAGTCCCTGTGAGCAGGTAAAGGATGCGGGGGCCAGTCCCTGTGAGCGGGTCACGGCTGAGGGGTGCAAGTCGAAGTGAGCGGGACACGGCTGCAGGGGCAAGTCCCTGTCAGCGGGTCAGGACTGCGGGGGGCAAGTCGCAGTGAGCGGGTCAGGGCTGCGGGGGCAGGCCCTCTGAGCGGGTCAGGGCTGCGGGGGGCAAGTCGCAGAGAGCGTGTCTGGGGTGCGGAGGGCAATGTCGCAGTGAGCGGGTCAGGGCTGCGGGGGGCCGGTCCCCGTGAGCGGGTCAGGGCTGCGGGGGGCAGTGTCGCAGTGAGCGGGTCAGGGCTGCAGGGGCAAGTCCCTGTCAGCGGGACAGGACTGCGGGTGCCTTTCCCTCTGGAGCGGGTCAGGGCTGCGGGGGCAGGTCCTCTGAGCGGGTCAGGGCTGTGGGGGGCAAGTCGCAGTGAGCGGGTCTTGGGTGCGGGGGGCCATGTCGCAGTGAGTGGGTCAGTGCAGCGGGGGGCTGGTCCCTGTGAGCAGGTAAAGGATGCAGGGGCCAGTCCCTGTGAGCGGGTCACGGCTGCGGGGTGCAAGTCGAAGTGAGCGGGACAGGGCTGCAGGGGCAAGTCCCTGTCAGCGGGTCAGGACTGCGGGGGGCAGGTCGCAGTGAGCAGGTCAGGGCTGCGGGGGGCAGGTCGCAGTGAGCTGGTCAGGGCTGTCGGGGGCAGTGTCGCAGTGAGCGGGTCAGGGCTGCGGGGGAAGTCACTGTGAGCGGGTCAGGGCTGCGGGGGGCAAGTCGCGGTGAGCGGGTCAGGGCTGCGGAGGGCAAGTCGCAGTGAGCAAGTCAGGGCTGCGGGGGGCCAGTCCTAGTGAGCGGGTCAGGGCAGCGGGGGCAGGCCCTCTGAGCGGGTCAGGGGTGCAGGGGGCAGGTTGCAGTGAGCGGGTCATGTCTGCGGGGGCAAGTCGCAGTGAGCGGGTCAGGGCTGCGGGGGGCAAGTTGCAGTGAGCGGGTCAGGGCTGCGGGGGCCAATCGCTGTAAGCGGATCAGGGCTGCGGGGGCAAGTCCCTGTCAGCGGAACAGGACTGCGGGGGTCAAATCGCAGTGAGCGGTTCAGGGCTGCGGGTGGCAATGTCGCAGTGAGCGGGTAAGGGCTGCGGGGGCCAGTCCCTGTGAGCGGGGCAGGGCTGCGGGGGCACGTCACTGTCAGCGGGACAGGACTGCAGGGGGGCAGGTCCCTGTCAGCGGGACAGGACTGCAGGGGGGCAGGTCGCAGTGAGCGGGTCAGGGCTGCAGGGGTCCGGTCCCCGTGAGCGGGTCAGGGCTGCAGGGGGCCGGTCCCCGTGAGCGGGTCAGGGCTGCAGGGGGCCGGCACCCCTGAGCGGGTGAGGACTGCGGGCGGCAAGTCGCAGTGAGCGGGTCAGATCTGCGGGGGGCAAGTCGTGGTGAGCGGTTCAGGGCTGCGGGTGGCAGTGTCGCAGTGAGCTGGTCAGGGCAGCGGGGGCCATTCCCTGTGAGCGGGTCAGGGCTGCGGGGGCAAGTCGCAGTGAGCGGGTCAGGGCTGCAAGGGGCAGTGTCGCAATGAGCCGGTCAGGGCTGCGGGGGGCCGGTCCCCCTGAGCGGGTCAGGGCTGCGGGGGGCAAGTCGCAGTGAGCGGTTCAGGGCCGCGGGGGGCAAGTCCCTGTCAGCGGGACAGGGCTGCGGGGGGCAAGTCGCAGTGAGCGGGTCAGGTCTGCGGAGGGCAAGTCGCAGTGAGCGGGTCAGGGCTGCGAGTGGCAGTGTCACAGTGAGCGGGTCAGGGCCGCGGGGAGCCGGTCCCCGTGAGCGGGTCAAGGCTGTGGGGGGCCGGTACCCCTGAGCGGGTCAGGGCTGCGGGGGCAAGTCCCCGTCAGCGGGTCAGGGCTGCGGGGGGCAAGTCGCAGTGAGCGGGTCAGGGCTGCGGGGGGCCAGTCGCAGTGAGTGGGTCAGGGCTGCGGGGGCAAGTCCCTGTCAGCGGGACAGGCCTGCGGGGGCAAGTCGCAGTGAGCAGGTCAGGTCTGTGGGGGGCCAGTCGCAGTGAGCGGGTCAGGGCTGCGGGGGCAAGTCCCTGTCAGCGAGTCAGGGCTGCGGGGGGCAAGTCGCAGTGAGCGGGTCAGGGCTGCGAGGGGCAGTGTCGCAGTGAGCGGGTCAGGGCTGCGGGGGGCCAGTCCCTGTAAGTGGGTCAGGGCTGCGGGGGTCCGGTCCCCGTGAGCGGGTCAGGGCTGCAGGGGGCCGGTCCCCGTGAGCGGGTCAGGGCTGCAGGGGGCCGGCACCGCTGAGCGGGTGAGGACTGCGGGCGGCAAGTCGCAGTGAGCGGGTCAGATCTGCGGGGGGCAAGTTGCGGTGAGCGGTTCAGGGCTGCGGGTGGCAGTGTCGCAGTGAGCTGGTCAGGGCAGCGGGGGCCTTTCCCTGTGAGCGGGTCAGGGCTGCGGGGGCAAGTCGCAGTGAGCGGGTCAGGGCTGCGAGGGGAAATGTCGCAGTGAGCGGGTCAGGGCAGCGTGGGGCCGGTCCCCGTGAGCGGGTCAGGGCTGCAGTGTCGCAGTGAGCAGGTCAGGGCTGCGGGGGGCAATGTCGCAGTGAGCGGGTCAGGGCTGCGGGGGGCAAGTTGCAGTGAGCGGGTCAGGGCTGCGGGGGCCAATCGCTGTAAGCGGATCAGGGCTGCGGGGGCAGCCCCTTTGAGCGGGTCTTGGGTGCGGGGGGCAATGTCGCAGTGAGCGGGTAAGGGCTGCGGGGTCCAGTCCCTGTGAGCGGGTCAGGGCTGCGGGGGCATGTCACTGTCAGCGGGACAGGACTGCAGGGGGGCAGGTCCCTGTCAGCGGGTGAGGACTGCGAGGGGCAGTGTCGCAGTGAGCAGGTCAGTGCAGCGGGGGGCCGGAACCCGTGAGCGGGTCAGGGCTGCAGGGGGCAGTGTCGCAGTGAGCGGGTCAGGGCTGCGGGGGCCAGTCCCTCTGAGCGGTCAGGGCTGCGGGGGGCAAGTCGCAGTGAGCGGGCCAGGGCTGCGGGGGGCCGGGACCCCTGAGCGGGTCAGGGCTGCGGGGGACAGTGTTGCAGTGAGCGGGTCAGGGCTGCGGGGGCTAGTCACTGTGAGCGGGTCAGGGCTGCGGGGGGCAAGTCGCGGTGAGCGGGTCAGGGCTGCGGGGGGCCAGTCGCAGTGAGCGGGTCAGGGCTGCGGGGGCAAGTCCCTGTCAGCGGGTCAGGGCTGCCGGGGGCAGTGTCGCAGTGAGCAGTTCAGGGCCAGTCCCTGTGAATGGGTCAGTGCTGCGGCAGCCAGTCCCTGTGAGCGGGTCAGGGCTGCGGCGGGCCAGTCCCTGTGAGCGGGTCAGGGCTGCGGCGGGCCAGTCCCTGTGAGCGGGTCAGGGCTGCGGCGGGCCAGTCCCTGTGAGCGGGTCAGAGGTCCGGGGGCAGTCCCTCTGAGCGGGTCAGGACTGCGGGTGGCAAGTCGCAGTGAGCGGTTCAGGACTGCAGGGGGCAAGTCGCAGTGAGCGGGTCAGGGCTGCGGGTCTAGACCCTCTGAGCGGATCTGGCTGCGGGGGCCTGTCCCTCTGAGCGGGTCAGGGCTGCCGGGGCCAGTCCCTCTGAGCGGGTCAGGGCTGCGGGGGCCAGTCCCTCTGCGCGGGTCAGGGCGGCGGGGGCCAGTCCCTCTGAGCAGGTCAGGGCGGCGGGGGCCAGTCCCTCTGAGCAGGAGACAGTGACACCGGTCCAAGTCAGGCAGGGAATCCACTTCCATCAGTCACCACACCCTATTCCCCACAGTCACGGCATCACATTGCACTCAGTCACTGCACCCCATTTCACTCAGTCACTGCACCCCATTTCACTCAGTCACTGCATCCCATTTCACTCAGTCACGACAACGCATTTCACGCAGTCACGACAACGCATTTCACTCAGTCACTACATCGGATTTCAGTCAGTCACTCCCTCCCATTTCAGTCAGTCACTCCCTCCCATTTCAGTCACTCCCTCCTATTTCAGTCAGTCTCTGCATCCCATTTCACTCAGTCACTGCATCCCATTTCATGGAGACAGTGAATCCTATTCAACTGCGACAGTGAATCCATTTCCATCAGTCACCGCACCCTATTCCCCACAGTCACGGCATCACATTACCCTCAGTCACTGCATCACATTACACTCAGTCACTGCATCCCATTTCCCTCAGTCACTGCAACCCATTTCCCACAGTCACTGCATCTCCTTTCCCTCAGTCACTGCATCCCATTTCACTCAGTCACTGTATCCCGTTTCTCACTGACGCTGCATTCAATTTCCGTCAGGTACTGGAACCCATTTCCTCAGTCACCGCCTCCCATTTTCCACATTCACTGCATCTCCTTTCCCACATTCACTGCATCTCCTTTCCCTCACTCACCGCATCGCGTTTCGCTCAGGCACTGCATCGCATTTCCCTCAGTCACTGCATCCTAATTTCCCTCAGTCACTGCGTCCCATTTCACTCAGTCAGTGCGTCCCATTTCACTCAGTCACTGCGTCCCATTTCACTCAGTCACTGCGTCCCATTTCACTCAGTCACGGCATCCCATTTCACTCAGTCACTGCCTGCAATTTCCTCAGTCACTGCCTCCCACTTCACTCAGTCACTGCCTCCCATCTCACTCAGTCACTCACTCCCATTTCACTCAGTCACTCCCTCCCATTTCACGCACTCACTGCATCCCATAGTCACTGCATCTCCTTTCCTCAGTCACTGCATCCTATGTCACTCAGTCACTGCATCTCATTTCCCTCAGTCACTGCATCCCCATTTCACTCAGCCACTGCATCTCCTTTCCCTCAGTCACTGCATCCCAATTCACTCAGCCACTGCATCCCATTTCACTCAGCCACTGCATCCCATTTCACTCAGCCACTGCATCCCATTACCCCAGTCACTGCATCTCATTTCCCTCAGTCACTGCATCTCATTTCCCTCAGTCACTGCATCTCATTTCCCTCAGTCACCGCATCGCATTTCGCTCAGGCACTGCATCGCATTTCCCTCAGTCACTGCATCCCATTTCTCTCAGTCACTCCCTCCCATTTCACTCAGTCACTGCATCCCATTTAACAGAGACAGTGAATCCTGTGACTGATGGAAATGGATTCACTGTCTCACTTGGTATCCAAGTGAGACTGTGAATCCATTTCCATCAGTCACCGCACCCTATTCCCCACAGTCACGGCATCACATTTCACTCAGTCACTGCGTCCCATTTAACTGAGACAGTGTATCTCATTGAACTGAGACGGTGCATCCCATTACCCTCAGTCACTGTATCTCTTTTCCCTCAGTCACTGCATCACATTTTCCTCAGTCACTGCATCCCATTTCACTTTGCCACTGCATCCCAGTTCACTCAACCACTGCATCCCATGACCCTCACTCACTGCTTCCCACTTCCCTCAGTCACTGCTTCCCAGTTCACTCAGTCACTGCTTCCCATTTCACTCAGTCACTGCGTCCCATTTCACTCAGTCACTGCGTCCCATTTCACCGAGTCACTGCCTCCCACTTCACACAGTCACTGCCTGCCACTTCACACAGCCACTGCCACCCATTTCACTCAGTCACTGCTTCCCATTTCACTCAGTCACTGCGTCCCATTTCACTCAGTCACTGCGTCCCAATTTCACCGAGTCACTGCCTCCCACTTCACACAGTCACTGCCTGCCACTTCACACAGTCACTGCCACCCATTTCACTCAGTCACTGCCTCCCACTTCACTCAGTCACTGCATCTCCTTTTTCCATTAACTGCATCGCATTTCACTCAGTCACTGCATTACATTACCCTCAGTCACTGCATCACAATTCAATCAGTCACTGCCTCCCATTTCACTCAGTCACTCCCTCCCATTCCAGTCAGTCAGTCACTCCCTCCCATTTCAGTCAGTCACTCCCTCCCATTTTCCTCAGTCACTGCATCCAATTTCCCACATACACTGCATGTCCTTTCCCTCAGTCACTGCAGCCCATTTAACGAAGACAGTGAACACTATTCAGCTAAGACAGGGCATCCGTTTCCGTCAGTCACCGCACCCTATTCCCCACAGTCACCGCATTCCATTTCCCTCGGTCACTGCTTCCCATTTCACTCACTCACTGCATCCCATTACCGTCCATCACTGCATCCCATTTCACTCAGTGACTGCGTCCCATTTCACTCAGCCACTGCCTCCCATTTCACTCAGTCACTGCCTGCCAGTTCACTCAGTCACTGCATCCCATTTCACTCAGTCACTGCCTCCCACTTCACTCAGTCACTGCCTCCCACTTCACTCAATCACTGCCTCCCACTTCACTCAGTCACTGCCTCCCATTTCCCTCAGTCACTGCAACACATTTCCCACAGTCACTGAAAACGATTTCCCACAGTCACTGCAATCGATTTCCCACAGTCACTGCAATCGATTTCCCACAGTCACTGCAATCGATTTCCCACAGTCCCTGCATCTCCTTTCCCTCAGTCACAGCATCCCATTTCACTCAGTCAGAGAATCCCATTTCACTCAGTCACTGCATCCCATTTAACTGAGACAGTGAAACTCATTGAACTGAGACGGTGCATCCCATTACCCTCAGTCACAGCATTCCATTTCCCACAGTCACTGCATCTCCTTTCCCTCAGTCACTGCATCTCATTTTCCTCAGTCACCGCATCTCATTTCCCTCAGTCACCGCATCCCCATTTCACTCAGTCATTGCATCCCCATTTCAGTCAGTCACTGCATCCCATTTCCCTCAGTCACTGCATCCCATTTAACGGAGACAGTGAGTACTATTCAGCTGAGACAGTGCATCCGTTTCCGTCAGTCACCGCACCCTATTCCCCACAGTCACCACATTCCATTTCCCTCAGTCACCGCATCCCATTTCACTCAGTCACTTGATCCCATTTCCCTCAATCACTGCATCCCATTGCCCTCAGTCACTGCATCCCATTTCACTCAGCCACTGCGTCCCATTTCACTCAGCCACTGCGTCCCATTTCCCCCAGTCACTACGTCCCATTTCTCTCAGTCACTGCGTCCCATTTCCCTCAGTCACTGCGTCCCATTTCTCTCAGTCACTACATCCCATTTCCCTCAGCCACCGCATCCCATTTCACTCAGTCACCGCATCCCATTACACTCAGTCACTGCATCCCATTACACTCAGTCACTACATCCCATTACACTCAGTCAATTCGTCCCATTTCACTCAGTCACTGCGTCCCATTTCACTCAGTCACTGCACCCCATTTCACTCAGTCACTGCACCCCATTTCACTCGGTCACTGCATCCCATTTCACTCGGTCACTGCATCCCATTTCACTTGGTCACTGACTCCCATTTCACTCAGACACTCCATCCCATTTCACTCAGACACTCCATCCCATTTCACTAAGACACTCCATCCCATTTCACTCAGACACTCCATCCCATTTCAGTCAGTCTCTCCATCCCATTTCATTCAGCCACTGCATCCCATTTCACTCAGCCACTGCATCCCATTTCAATCAGTCAGTGCATCCCATTACCCCAGTCACTGCATCCCATTACCCCAGTCACTGCATCCCATTTCACTCAGTCACTGCACCCCAAGCCCGCTCGGGCACTGCATCCCTATTAACTCAGTCACTCCTTCCCAGTACCTCAGTCACTGCATCCATTGTCCCACAGTAACTGCATCCCATGTCCCTCAGTCACTGCATCCCATGTCCCTCAGTCACTGCATCCCATGTCCCTCAGTCAATGCATCCCATGTCCCTCAGTCACTGCATCTCATTTCACACAGTCACTGCATCCCATTTCACTCAGTCACAGCCTCCCACTTCACTCAGTCACTGACTCCCACTTCACTCAGTCACTGACTCCCAATTCACTCAGTCACTGACTCCCAATTCACTCAGTCACTGCCTCCCAATTCACTCAGTCACTGCCTCCCAATTCACTCAATCACTGCCTCCCAATTCACTCAGTCACTGCCTCCCAATTCACTCAGTCACTCCGTCCCATTTCAGTCAGTCACTACCTCCCATTTCAGTCAGTCACTGCATCCTATTTCCCTCGGTCACTGCGTCCCATTTCAGTCAGTCAGTGCGTTCCATTTCCCCCAGTCACTGCGTCCCATTTCTCTCAGTCACTACATCCCATTTCCCTCAGTCACTGCGTCCCATTTCTCTCAGTCACTGCGTCCCATTTCCCTCAGTCACTGCGTCCCATTTCCCTCAGTCACTGCGTCCCATTTCACTCAGTCACTGCGTCCCATTTCACTCAGTCACTGCGTCACATTTCACTCAGTCACTGACTCCCAATTCACTCAGTCACTGACTCCCAATTCACTCAGTCACTGACTCCCAATTCACTCAGTCACTGCCTCCCAATTCACTCAGTCACTGCCTCCCAATTCACTCAGTCACTCCGTCCCATTTCAGTCAGTGACGACCTTCCATTTTAGTAAGTCACTGCGTCCCATTTCAATCAGTCACTGCGTTCCATTTCAGTCAGTCAGTGCGTTCCATTTCCCCCAGTCACTGTGTCGCATTTCAGTCAGTCACTGCGTCCCATTTCAGTCAGTCAGAGCGTCCCATTTCCCTCAGTCACTGCGTCCCATTTCTCTCAGTCACTGCGTCCCATTTCCCTCAGTCACTGCGTCCCATTTCTCTCAGTCACTGCGTCCCATTTCACTCAGTCACTTGATCCCATTTCCCTCAATCACTGCATCCCATTGCCCTCAGTCACTGCATCCCATTTCACTCAGCCACTGCGTCCCATTTCCCCCAGTCACTACATCCCATTACACTCAGTCAATTCGTCCCATTTCACTCAGTCACTGCGTCCCATTTCACTCAGTCACTGCACCCCATTTCACTCAGTCACTGCACCCCATTTCACTCGGTCACTGCATCCCATTTCACTCGGTCACTGCATCCCATTTCACTTGGTCACTGACTCCCATTTCACTCAGACACTCCATCCCATTTCACTCAGACACTCCATCCCATTTCACTCAGACACTCCATCCCATTTCAGTCAGTCTCTCCATCCCACTTCATTCAGCCACTGCATCCCATTTCACTCAGCCACTGCATCCCATTTCAATCAGTCAGTGCATCCCATTACCCCAGTCACTGCATCCCATTACCCCAGTCACTGCATCCCATTTAACTGAGACAGTGAAACTCATTGAACTGAGACGGTGCATCCCATTACCCTCAGTCACAGCATTCCATTTCCCACAGTCACTGCATCTCCTTTCCCTCAGTCACTGCATCTCATTTTCCTCAGTCACCGCATCTCATTTCCCTCAGTCACCGCATCCCCATTTCACTCAGTCATTGCATCCCCATTTCAGTCAGTCACTGCATCCCATTTCCCTCAGTCACTGCATCCCATTTAACGGAGACAGTGAGTACTATTCAGCTGAGACAGTGCATCCGTTTCCGTCAGTCACCGCACCCTATTCCCCACAGTCACCACATTCCATTTCCCTCAGTCACCGCATCCCATTTCACTCAGTCACTTGATCCCATTTCCCTCAATCACTGCATCCCATTGCCCTCAGTCACTGCATCCCATTTCACTCAGCCACTGCGTCCCATTTCACTCAGCCACTGCGTCCCATTTCCCCCAGTCACTGCGTCCCATTTCTCTCAGTCACTGCGTCCCATTTCCCTCAGTCACTGCGTCCCATTTCTCTCAGTCACTACATCCCATTTCCCTCAGCCACCGCATCCCATTTCACTCAGTCACCGCATCCCATTACACTCAGTCACTGCATCCCATTACACTCAGTCACTACATCCCATTACACTCAGTCAATTCGTCCCATTTCACTCAGTCACTGCACCCCATTTCACTCAGTCACTGCACCCCATTTCACTCGGTCACTGCATCCCATTTCACTCGGTCACTGCATCCCATTTCACTTGGTCACTGACTCCCATTTCACTCAGACACTCCATCCCATTTCACTCAGACACTCCATCCCATTTCACTAAGACACTCCATCCCATTTCACTCAGACACTCCATCCCATTTCAGTCAGTCTCTCCATCCCATTTCATTCAGCCACTGCATCCCATTTCACTCAGCCACTGCATCCCATTTCAATCAGTCAGTGCATCCCATTACCCCAGTCACTGCATCCCATTACCCCAGTCACTGCATCCCATTTCACTCAGTCACTGCACCCCAAGCCCGCTCGGGCACTGCATCCCTATTAACTCAGTCACTCCTTCCCAGTACCTCAGTCACTGCATCCATTGTCCCACAGTAACTGCATCCCATGTCCCTCAGTCACTGCATCCCATGTCCCTCAGTCACTGCATCCCATGTCCCTCAGTCAATGCATCCCATGTCCCTCAGTCACTGCATCTCATTTCACACAGTCACTGCATCCCATTTCACTCAGTCACAGCCTCCCACTTCACTCAGTCACTGACTCCCACTTCACTCAGTCACTGACTCCCAATTCACTCAGTCACTGCCTCCCAATTCACTCAATCACTGCCTCCCAATTCACTCAGTCACTCCGTCCCATTTCAGTCAGTCACTGCATCCTATTTCCCTCGGTCACTGCGTCCCATTTCAGTCAGTCAGTGCGTTCCATTTCCCCCAGTCACTGCGTCCCATTTCTCTCAGTCACTACATCCCATTTCCCTCAGTCACTGCATCCCATTTCACTCAGTCACAGCCTCCCACTTCACTCAGTCACTGACTCCCACTTCACTCAGTCACTGACTCCCACTTCACTCAGTCACTGACTCCCAATTCACTCAGTCACTGACTCCCAATTCACTCAGTCACTGCCTCCCAATTCACTCAATCACTGCCTCCCAATTCACTCAATCACTGCCTCCCAATTCACTCAGTCACTCCGTCCCATTTCAGTCAGTCACTGCATCCTATTTCCCTCGGTCACTGCGTCCCATTTCAGTCAGTCAGTGCGTTCCATTTCCCCCAGTCACTGCGTCCCATTTCTCTCAGTCACTACATCCCATTTCCCTCAGTCACTGCGTCCCATTTCTCTCAGTCACTGCGTCCCATTTCCCTCAGTCACTGCGTCCCATTTCCCTCAGTCACTGCGTCCCATTTCCCTCAGTCACTGCGTCCCATTTCACTCAGTCACTGCGTCACATTTCACTCAGTCACTGACTCCCAATTCACTCAGTCACTGGCTCCCAATTCACTCAGTCACTGGCTCCCAATTCACTCAGTCACTGCCTCCCAATTCACTCAGTCACTCCATCCCATTTCAGTCAGTGACGACCTTCCATTTTAGTAAGTCACTGCGTCCCATTTCAATCAGTCACTGCGTTCCATTTCAGTCAGTCAGTGCATTCCATTTCCCCCAGTCACTGTGTCGCATTTCAGTCAGTCACTGCGTCCCATTTCAGTCAGTCAGTGCGTCCCATTTCCCTCAGTCACTGCGTCCCATTTCTCTCAGTCACTGCGTCCCATTTCCCTCAGTCACTGCGTCCCATTTCTCTCAGTCACTGCGTCCCATTTCACTCAGTCACTTGATCCCATTTCCCTCAATCACTGCATCCCATTGCCCTCAGTCACTGCATCCCATTTCACTCAGCCACTGCGTCCCATTTCCCCCAGTCACTGCATCCCATTACACTCAGTCACTACATCCCATTACACTCAGTCAATTCGTCCCATTTCACTCAGTCACTGCGTCCCATTTCACTCAGTCACTGCACCCCATTTCACTCAGTCACTGCACCCCATTTCACTCAGTCACTGCACCCCATTTCACTCAGTCACTGCACCCCATTTCACTCGGTCACTGCATCCCATTTCACTCGGTCACTGACTCCCATTTCACTTGGTCACTGACTCCCATTTCACTCAGACACTCCATCCCATTTCACTCAGACACTCCATCCCATTTCACTAAGACACTCCATCCCATTTCACTCAGACACTCCATCCCATTTCAGTCAGTCTCTCCATCCCATTTCATTCAGCCACTGCATCCCATTTCACTCAGCCACTGCATCCCATTTCAATCAGTCAGTGCATCCCATTACTCCAGTCACTGCATCCCATTACCCCAGTCACTGCATCCCATTTAACTGAGACAGTGAAACTCATTGAACTGAGACGGTGCATCCCATTACCCTCAGTCACAGCATTCCATTTCCCACAGTCACTGCATCTCCTTTCCCTCAGTCACTGCATCTCATTTTCCTCAGTCACCGCATCTCATTTCCCTCAGTCACCGCATCTCATTTCCCTCAGTCACCGCATCCCCATTTCACTCAGTCATTGCATCCCCATTTCAGTCAGTCACTGCATCCCATTTCCCTCAGTCACTGCATCCCATTTAACGGAGACAGTGAGTACTATTCAGCTGAGACAGTGCATCCGTTTCCGTCAGTCACCGCACCCTATTCCCCACAGTCACCACATTCCATTTCCCTCAGTCACCGCATCCCATTTTACTCAGTCACTTGATCCCATTGCCCTCAATCACTGCATCCCATTGCCCTCAGTCACTGCATCCCATTTCACTCAGCCACTGCGTCCCATTTCACTCAGCCACTGCGTCCCATTTCCCCCAGTCACTGCGTCCCATTTCCCCCAGTCACTGCGTCCCATTTCCCTCAGTCACTGCGTCCCATTTCCCTCAGTCACTGCGTCCCATTTCTCTCAGTCACTACATCCCATTTCCCTCAGCCACCGCATCCCATTTCACTCAGTCACCGCATCCCATTACACTCAGTCACTGCATCCCATTACACTCAGTCACTACATCCCATTACACTCAGTCAATTCGTCCCATTTCACTCAGTCACTGCGTCCCATTTCACTCAGTCACTGCACCCCATTTCACTCAGTCACTGCACCCCATTTCACTCGGTCACTGCATCCCATTTCACTCGGTCACTGCATCCCATTTCACTCGGTCACTGCATCCCATTTCACTTGGTCACTGACTCCCATTTCACTCAGACACTCCATCCCATTTCACTCAGACACTCCATCCCATTTCACTCAGACACTCCATCCCATTTCAGTCAGTCTCTCCATCCCATTTCATTCAGCCACTGCATCCCATTTCACTCAGCCACTGCATCCCATTTCAATCAGTCAGTGCATCCCATTACCCCAGTCACTGCATCCCATTACCCCAGTCACTGCATCCCATTTCACTCAGTCACTGCACCCCAAGCCCGCTCGGGCACTGCATCCCTATTAACTCAGTCACTCCTTCCCAGTACCTCAGTCACTGCATCCATTGTCCCACAGTAACTGCATCCCATGTCCCTCAGTCACTGCATCCCATGTCCCTCAGTCACTGCATCCCATGTCCCTCAGTCACTGCATCCCATGTCCCTAAGTCAATGCATCCCATGTCCCTCAGTCACTGCATCTCATTTCACACAGTCACTGCATCCCATTTCACTCAGTCACAGCCTCCCACTTCACTCAGTCACTGACTCCCACTTCACTCAGTCACTGACTCCCACTTCACTCAGTCACTGCCTCCCAATTCACTCAGTCACTGCCTCCCAATTCACTCAGTCACTGCCTCCCAATTCACTCAGTCACTCCGTCCCATTTCAGTCAGTCACTACCTCCCATTTCAGTCAGTCACTGCATCCTATTTCCCTCGGTCACTGCGTCCCATTTCAGTCAGTCAGTGCGTTCCATTTCCCCCAGTCACTGCGTCCCATTTCTCTCAGTGACTACATCCCATTTCCCTCAGTCACTGCGTCCCATTTCTCTCAGTCACTGCGTCCCATTTCCCTCAGTCACTGCGTCCCATTTCCCTCAGTCACTGCGTCCCATTTCACTCAGTCACTGCACCCCATTTCACTCAGTCACTGCACCCCATTTCACTCGGTCACTGCATCCCATTTCACTCGGTCACTGCATCCCATTTCACTTGGTCACTGACTCCCATTTCACTCAGACACTCCATCCCATTTCACTCAGACACTCCATCCCATTTCAGTCAGTCTCTCCATCCCATTTCATTCAGCCACTGCATCCCATTTCACTCAGCCACTGCATCCCATTTCAATCAGTCAGTGCATCCCATTACCCCAGTCACTGCATCCCATTACCCCAGTCACTGCATCCCATTTCACTCAGTCACTGCACCCCAAGCCCGCTCGGGCACTGCATCCCTATTAACTCAGTCACTCCTTCCCAGTACCTCAGTCACTGCATCCATTGTCCCACAGTAACTGCATCCCATGTCCCTCAGTCACTGCATCCCATGTCCCTCACTCAATGCATCCCATGTCCCTCAGTCACTGCATCTCATTTCACACAGTCACTGCATCCCATTTCACTCAGTCACAGCCTCCCACTTCACTCAGTCACTGACTCCCACTTCACTCAGTCACTGACTCCCACTTCACTCAGTCACTGACTCCCACTTCACTCAGTCACTGACTCCCAATTCACTCAGTCACTGACTCCCAATTCACTCAGTCACTGCCTCCCAATTCACTCAGTCACTGCCTCCCAATTCACTCAATCACTGCCTCCCAATTCACTCAGTCACTCCGTCCCATTTCAGTCAGTCACTACCTCCCATTTCAGTCAGTCACTGCATCCTATTTCCCTCGGTCACTGCGTCCCATTTCAGTCAGTCAGTGCGTTCCATTTCCCCCAGTCACTGCGTCCCATTTCTCTCAGTCACTACATCCCATTTCCCTCAGTCACTGCGTCCCATTTCTCTCAGTCACTGCGTCCCATTTCCCTCAGTCACTGCGTCCCATTTCCCTCAGTCACTGCGTCCCATTTCCCTCAGTCACTGCGTCCCATTTCCCTCAGTCACTGCGTCCCATTTCACTCAGTCACTGCGTCACATTTCACTCAGTCACTGACTCCCAATTCACTCAGTCACTGACTCCCAATTCACTCAGTCACTGGCTCCCAATTCACTCAGTCACTGCCTCCCAATTCACTCAGTCACTCCGTCCCATTTCAGTCAGTGACGACCTTCCATTTTAGTAAGTCACTGCGTCCCATTTCAATCAGTCACTGCGTTCCATTTCAGTCAGTCAGTGCGTTCCATTTCCCCCAGTCACTGTGTCGCATTTCAGTCAGTCACTGCGTCCCATTTCAGTCAGTCAGTGCGTCCCATTTCCCTCAGTCACTGCGTCCCATTTCTCTCAGTCACTGCGTCCCATTTCCCTCAGTCACTGCGTCCCATTTCTCTCAGTCAGTGCATCCCATTTCACTCAGTCACGGCATCCCACTTCACTCAGTCACGGCATCCCACTTCACTCAGTCACGGCATCCCACTTCACTCAGTCACTGCCTCCCACTTCACTCAGTCACTGCCTCCCATTAACCTCAGTCACTGCCTCCCACTTCACTCAGTCACTGCCTCCCACTTCACTCAGTCACTGCCTCCCACTTCACTCAGCCACTGCGTCCCACTTCACTCAGCCACTGCGTCCCATTTCACTCAGCCACTGCGTCCCATTTCACTCAGCCACTGCGTCCCATTTCACTCAGCCACTGCTTCCATTTCACTCAACCACTGCGTCCCATTTCCTTCAGTCACAGCATCACATTTCACTCAGCCACTGCGTCCCATTTCACTCAGCCACTGCGTCCCGTTTCACTCAGCCACTGCGTCCCGTTTCACTCAGCCACTGCGTCCCATTTCACTCAGCCACTGCGTCCCATTTCCTTCAGTCACTGCATCCCATTTCACACAGTCACCACATCCCAGTTCACAAGATCACCGCATCCCAGTTCACACAGCCATTGCATCCCTTTTCCCACAGTCACTGCATCTCCTTTCCCTCAGCCACAGCATCCCATTTCACTCAGT
This sequence comes from Stegostoma tigrinum, assembly GCF_030684315.1. Lineage (NCBI taxonomy): Eukaryota > Metazoa > Chordata > Chondrichthyes > Orectolobiformes > Stegostomatidae > Stegostoma > Stegostoma tigrinum. The sequence continues at coordinate 1,329,401 of NW_026728813.1, forward strand.
CACTGCATCCCATTACCATCAGTCACTGCATCCCATTACCATCAGTCACTACATCCCATTACCATCAGTCACTACATCCCATTTCCCCCAGTCACTGCATCCCATTACCCTCAGTCACTGCATCCCATTACCATCAGTCACTACATCCCATTTCCCCCAGTCACTGCATCCCATTTCCCCCAGTCACTGCATCCCATTACACTCAGTCACTGCATCCCATTACACTCAGTCAATTCGTCCCATTTCACTCAGTCACTGCGTCCCATTTCACTCGGTCACTGCACCCCATTTCACTCGGTCACTGCACCCCATTTCACTCGGTCACTGCACCCCATTTCACTTGGTCACGGCATCCCACTTCACTCAGTCACGGCATCCCACTTCACTCAGTCACGGCATCCCACTTCACTCAGTCACTGCCTCCCACTTCACTCAGTCACTGCCTCCCATTAACCTCAGTCACTGCCTCCCACTTCACTCAGTCACTGCCTCCCACTTCACTCAGTCACTGCCTCCCACTTCACTCAGCCACTGCGTCCCACTTCACTCAGCCACTGCGTCCCATTTCACTCAGCCACTGCGTCCCATTTCACTCAGCCACTGCGTCCCATTTCACTCAGCCACTGCGTCCCATTTCACTCAGCCACTGCGTCCCATTTCACTCAACCACTGCGTCCCATTTCCTTCAGTCACAGCATCACATTTCACTCAGCCACTGCGTCCCATTTCACTCAGCCACTGCGTCCCATTTCACTCAGCCACTGCGTCCCATTTCACTCAGCCACTGCGTCCCATTTCCTTCAGTCACTGCATCCCATTTCACACAGTCACCACATCCCAGTTCACAAGATCACCGCATCCCAGTTCAGACAGCCATTGCATCCCTTTTCCCACAGTCACTGCATCTCCTTTCCCTCAGCCACAGCATCCCATTTCACTCAGTCACTTGATCCCATTACCATCAGTCACTACATCCCATTACCCTCAGTCACTGCATCCCATTACCATCAGTCACTACATCCCATTTCCCCCAGTCACTGCATCCCATTACACTCAGTCACTACATCCCATTACACTCAGTCAATTCGTCCCATTTCACTCAGTCACTGCGTCCCATTTCACTCAGTCACTGCACCCCATTTCACTCAGTCACTGCACCCCATTTCACTCGGTCACTGCATCCCATTTCACTCGGTCACTGCATCCCATTTCACTTGGTCACTGACTCCCATTTCACTCAGACACTCCATCCCATTTCACTCAGACACTCCATCCCATTTCACTAAGACACTCCATCCCATTTCACTCAGACACTCCATCCCATTTCAGTCAGTCTCTCCATCCCATTTCATTCGGCCACTGCATCCCATTTCACTCAGCCACTGCATCCCATTTCAATCAGTCAGTGCATCCCATTACCCCAGTCACTGCATCCCATTACCCCAGTCACTGCATCCCATTTAACTGAGACAGTGAAACTCATTGAACTGAGACGGTGCATCCTATTACCCTCAGTCACAGCATTCCATTTCCCACAGTCACTGCATCTCCTTTCCCTCAGTCACTGCATCTCATTTTCCTCAGTCACCGCATCTCATTTCCCTCAGTCACCGCATCCCCATTTCACTCAGTCATTGCATCCCCATTTCAGTCAGTCACTGCATCCCATTTCCCTCAGTCACTGCATCCCATTTAACGGAGACAGTGAGTACTATTCAGCTGAGACAGTGCATCCGTTTCCGTCAGTCACCGCACCCTATTCCCCACAGTCACCACATTCCATTTCCCTCAGTCACCGCATCCCATTTCACTCAGTCACTTGATCCCATTGCCCTCAATCACTGCATCCCATTGCCCTCAGTCACTGCATCCCATTTCACTCAGCCACTGCGTCCCATTTCACTCAGCCACTGCGTCCCATTTCCCCCAGTCACTGCGTCCCATTTCCCCCAGTCACTGCGTCCCATTTCCCTCAGTCACTGCGTCCCATTTCACTCAGTCACTGCGTCCCATTTCTCTCAGTCACTACATCCCATTTCCCTCAGCCACCGCATCCCATTTCACTCAGTCACCGCATCCCATTACACTCAGTCACCGCATCCCATTACACTCAGTCACTACATCCCATTACACTCAGTCAATTCGTCCCATTTCACTCAGTCACTGCGTCCCATTTCACTCAGTCACTGCACCCCATTTCACTCAGTCACTGCACCCCATTTCACTCGGTCACTGCATCCCATTTCACTTGGTCACTGACTCCCATTTCACTCAGACACTCCATCCCATTTCACTCAGACACTCCATCCCATTTCACTAAGACACTCCATCCCATTTCACTCAGACACTCCATCCCATTTCAGTCAGTCTCTCCATCCCATTTCATTCAGCCACTGCATCCCATTTCACTCAGCCACTGCATCCCATTTCAATCAGTCAGTGCATCCCATTACCCCAGTCACTGCATCCCATTACCCCAGTCACTGCATCCCATTTCACTCAGTCACTGCACCCCAAGCCCGCTCGGGCACTGCATCCCTATTAACTCAGTCACTCCTTCCCAGTACCTCAGTCACTGCATCCATTGTCCCACAGTAACTGCATCCCATGTCCCTCAGTCACTGCATCCCATGTCCCTCAGTCACTGCATCCCATGTCCCTCAGTCACTGCATCCCATGTCCCTCAGTCACTGCATCCCATGTCCCTCAGTCAATGCATCCCATGTCCCACAGTCACTGCATCTCATTTCACACAGTCACTGCATCCAATTTCACTCAGTCACAGCCTCCCACTTCACTCAGTCACTGACTCCCACTTCACTCAGTCACTGACTCCCACTTCACTCAGTCACTGCCTCCCAATTCACTCAGTCACTGCCTCCCAATTCACTCAATCACTGCCTCCCAATTCACTCAGTCACTCCGTCCCATTTCAGTCAGTCACTACCTCCCATTTCAGTCAGTCACTGCATCCTATTTCCCTCGGTCACTGCGTCCCATTTCAGTCAGTCAGTGCGTTCCATTTCCCCCAGTCACTGCGTCCCATTTCTCTCAGTCACTACATCCCATTTCCCTCAGTCACTGCGTCCCATTTCTCTCAGTCACTGCGTCCCATTTCCCTCAGTCACTGCGTCCCATTTCCCTCAGTCACTTCGTCCCATTTCACTCAGTCACTGCGTCACATTTCACTCAGTCACTGACTCCCAATTCACTCAGTCACTGCCTCCCAATTCACTCAGTCACTGCCTCCCAATTCACTCAGTCACTCCGTCCCATTTCAGTCAGTGACGACCTTCCATTTTAGTAAGTCACTGCGTCCCATTTCAATCAGTCACTGCGTTCCATTTCAGTCAGTCAGTGCGTTCCATTTCCCCCAGTCACTGTGTCGCATTTCAGTCAGTCACTGCGTCCCATTTCAGTCAGTCATTGCGTCCCATTTCCCTCAGTCACTGCGTCCCATTTCTCTCAGTCACTGCGTCCCATTTCCCTCAGTCACTGCGTCCCATTTCTCTCAGTCACTGCGTCCCATTTCACTCAGTCACTTGATCCCATTTCCCTCAATCACTGCATCCCATTGCCCTCAGTCACTGCATCCCATTTCACTCAGCCACTGCGTCCCATTTCCCCCAGTCACTGCATCCCATTACACTCAGTCACTACATCCCATTACACTCAGTCAATTCGTCCCATTTCCCTCAGTCACTGCGTCCCATTTCCCTCAGTCACTTCGTCCCATTTCACTCAGTCACTGCGTCACATTTCACTCAGTCACTGACTCCCAATTCACTCAGTCACTGCCTCCCAATTCACTCAGTCACTGCCTCCCAATTCACTCAGTCACTCCGTCCCATTTCAGTCAGTGACGACCTTCCATTTTAGTAAGTCACTGCGTCCCATTTCAATCAGTCACTGCGTTCCATTTCAGTCAGTCAGTGCGTTCCATTTCCCCCAGTCACTGTGTCGCATTTCAGTCAGTCACTGCGTCCCATTTCAGTCAGTCAGTGCGTCCCATTTCCCTCAGTCACTGCGTCCCATTTCTCTCAGTCACTGCGTCCCATTTCCCTCAGTCACTGCGTCCCATTTCTCTCAGTCACTGCGTCCCATTTCACTCAGTCACTTGATCCCATTTCCCTCAATCACTGCATCCCATTGCCCTCAGTCACTGCATCCCATTTCACTCAGCCACTGCGTCCCATTTCCCCCAGTCACTGCATCCCATTACACTCAGTCACTACATCCCATTACACTCAGTCAATTCGTCCCATTTCACTCAGTCACTGCGTCCCATTTCACTCAGTCACTGCACCCCATTTCACTCAGTCACTGCACCCCATTTCACTCGGTCACTGCATCCCATTTCACTCGGTCACTGCATCCCATTTCACTTGGTCACTGACTCCCATTTCACTCAGACACTCCATCCCATTTCACTCAGACACTCCATCCCATTTCACTAAGACACTCCATCCCATTTCACTCAGACACTCCATCCCATTTCACTCAGACACTCCATCCCATTTCACTCAGACACTCCATCCCATTTCAGTCAGTCTCTCCATCCCATTTCATTCAGCCACTGCATCCCATTTCACTCAGCCACTGCATCCCATTTCAATCAGTCAGTGCATCCCATTACCCCAGTCACTGCATCCCATTACCCCAGTCACTGCATCCCATTTAACTGAGACAGTGAAACTCATTGAACTGAGACGGTGCATCCCATTACCCTCAGTCACAGCATTCCATTTCCCACAGTCACTGCATCTCCTTTCCCTCAGTCACTGCATCTCATTTTCCTCAGTCACCGCATCTCATTTCCCTCAGTCACCGCATCCCCATTTCACTCAGTCATTGCATCCCCATTTCAGTCAGTCACTGCATCCCATTTCCCTCAGTCACTGCATCCCATTTAACGGAGACAGTGAGTACTATTCAGCTGAGACAGTGCATCCGTTTCCGTCAGTCACCGCACCCTATTCCCCACAGTCACCACATTCCATTTCCCTCAGTCACCGCATCCCATTTCACTCAGTCACTTGATCCCATTTCCCTCAATCACTGCATCCCATTGCCCTCAGTCACTGCATCCCATTTCACTCAGCCACTGCGTCCCATTTCACTCAGCCACTGCGTCCCATTTCCCCCAGTCACTGCGTCCCATTTCTCTCAGTCACTGCGTCCCATTTCCCTCAGTCACTGCGTCCCATTTCTCTCAGTCACTACATCCCATTTCCCTCAGCCACCGCATCCCATTTCACTCAGTCACCGCATCCCATTACACTCAGTCACTGCATCCCATTACACTCAGTCACTACATCCCATTACACTCAGTCAATTCGTCCCATTTCACTCAGTCACTGCGTCCCATTTCACTCAGTCACTGCACCCCATTTCACTCAGTCACTGCACCCCATTTCACTCAGTCACTGCACCCCATTTCACTCGGTCACTGCATCCCATTTCACTCGGTCACTGCATCCCATTTCACTTGGTCACTGACTCCCATTTCACTCAGACACTCCATCCCATTTCACTCAGACACTCCATCCCATTTCACTAAGACACTCCATCCCATTTCACTCAGACACTCCATCCCATTTCAGTCAGTCTCTCCATCCCATTTCATTCAGCCACTGCATCCCATTTCACTCAGCCACTGCATCCCATTTCAATCAGTCAGTGCATCCCATTACCCCAGTCACTGCATCCCATTACCCCAGTCACTGCATCCCATTTCACTCAGTCACTGCACCCCAAGCCCGCTCGGGCACTGCATCCCTATTAACTCAGTCACTCCTTCCCAGTACCTCAGTCACTGCATCCATTGTCCCACAGTAACTGCATCCCATGTCCCTCAGTCACTGCATCCCATGTCCCTCACTCAATGCATCCCATGTCCCTCAGTCACTGCATCTCATTTCACACAGTCACTGCATCCCATTTCACTCAGTCACAGCCTCCCACTTCACTCAGTCACTGACTCCCACTTCACTCAGTCACTGACTCCCACTTCACTCAGTCACTGACTCCCAATTCACTCAGTCACTGACTCCCAATTCACTCAGTCACTGCCTCCCAATTCACTCAGTCACTGCCTCCCAATTCACTCAATCACTGCCTCCCAATTCACTCAGCCACTGCGTCCCATTTCACTCAGCCACTGCGTCCCATTTCCTTCAGTCACTGCATCCCATTTCACACAGTCACCACATCCCAGTTCACAAGATCACCGCATCCCAGTTCACACAGCCATTGCATCCCTTTTCCCACAGTCACTGCATCTCCTTTCCCTCAGCCACAGCATCCCATTTCACTCAGTCACTGCATCCCATTACCATCAGTCACTGCATCCCATTACCATCAGTCACTACATCCCATTACCATCAGTCACTACATCCCATTTCCCCCAGTCACTGCATCCCATTACCCTCAGTCACTGCATCCCATTACCATCAGTCACTACATCCCATTTCCCCCAGTCACTGCATCCCATTTCCCCCAGTCACTGCATCCCATTACACTCAGTCACTGCATCCCATTACACTCAGTCAATTCGTCCCATTTCACTCAGTCACTGCGTCCCATTTCACTCAGTCACTGCACCCCATTTCACTCGGTCACTGCACCCCATTTCACTCGGTCACTGCACCCCATTTCACTCGGTCACTGCATCCCATTTCACTTGGTCACTGACTCCCATTTCACTCAGACACTCCATCCCATTTCACTCAGACACTCCATCCCATTTCACTCAGACACTCCATCCCATTTCAGTCAGTCTCTCCATCCCATTTCATTCAGCCACTGCATCCCATTTCACTCAGCCACTGCATCCCATTTCAATCAGTCAGTGCATCCCATTACCCCAGTCACTGCATCCCATTACCCCAGTCACTGCATCCCATTTCACTCAGTCACTGCACCCCAAGCCCGCTCGGGCACTGCATCCCTATTAACTCAGTCACTCCTTCCCAGTACCTCAGTCACTGCATCCATTGTCCCACAGTAACTGCATCCCATGTCCCTCAGTCACTGCATCCCATGTCCCTCAGTCACTGCATCCCATGTCCCTCAGTCACTGCATCCCATGTCCCTAAGTCAATGCATCCCATGTCCCTCAGTCACTGCATCTCATTTCACACAGTCACTGCATCCCATTTCACTCAGTCACAGCCTCCCACTTCACTCAGTCACTGACTCCCACTTCACTCAGTCACTGACTCCCACTTCACTCAGTCACTGCCTCCCAATTCACTCAGTCACTGCCTCCCAATTCACTCAGTCACTGCCTCCCAATTCACTCAGTCACTCCGTCCCATTTCAGTCAGTCACTACCTCCCATTTCAGTCAGTCACTGCATCCTATTTCCCTCGGTCACTGCGTCCCATTTCAGTCAGTCAGTGCGTTCCATTTCCCCCAGTCACTGCGTCCCATTTCTCTCAGTGACTACATCCCATTTCCCTCAGTCACTGCGTCCCATTTCTCTCAGTCACTGCGTCCCATTTCCCTCAGTCACTGCGTCCCATTTCCCTCAGTCACTGCGTCCCATTTCACTCAGTCACTGCACCCCATTTCACTCAGTCACTGCACCCCATTTCACTCGGTCACTGCATCCCATTTCACTCGGTCACTGCATCCCATTTCACTTGGTCACTGACTCCCATTTCACTCAGACACTCCATCCCATTTCACTCAGACACTCCATCCCATTTCAGTCAGTCTCTCCATCCCATTTCATTCAGCCACTGCATCCCATTTCACTCAGCCACTGCATCCCATTTCAATCAGTCAGTGCATCCCATTACCCCAGTCACTGCATCCCATTACCCCAGTCACTGCATCCCATTTCACTCAGTCACTGCACCCCAAGCCCGCTCGGGCACTGCATCCCTATTAACTCAGTCACTCCTTCCCAGTACCTCAGTCACTGCATCCATTGTCCCACAGTAACTGCATCCCATGTCCCTCAGTCACTGCATCCCATGTCCCTCACTCAATGCATCCCATGTCCCTCAGTCACTGCATCTCATTTCACACAGTCACTGCATCCCATTTCACTCAGTCACAGCCTCCCACTTCACTCAGTCACTGACTCCCACTTCACTCAGTCACTGACTCCCACTTCACTCAGTCACTGACTCCCACTTCACTCAGTCACTGACTCCCAATTCACTCAGTCACTGACTCCCAATTCACTCAGTCACTGCCTCCCAATTCACTCAGTCACTGCCTCCCAATTCACTCAATCACTGCCTCCCAATTCACTCAGTCACTCCGTCCCATTTCAGTCAGTCACTACCTCCCATTTCAGTCAGTCACTGCATCCTATTTCCCTCGGTCACTGCGTCCCATTTCAGTCAGTCAGTGCGTTCCATTTCCCCCAGTCACTGCGTCCCATTTCTCTCAGTCACTACATCCCATTTCCCTCAGTCACTGCGTCCCATTTCTCTCAGTCACTGCGTCCCATTTCCCTCAGTCACTGCGTCCCATTTCCCTCAGTCACTGCGTCCCATTTCCCTCAGTCACTGCGTCCCATTTCCCTCAGTCACTGCGTCCCATTTCACTCAGTCACTGCGTCACATTTCACTCAGTCACTGACTCCCAATTCACTCAGTCACTGACTCCCAATTCACTCAGTCACTGGCTCCCAATTCACTCAGTCACTGCCTCCCAATTCACTCAGTCACTCCGTCCCATTTCAGTCAGTGACGACCTTCCATTTTAGTAAGTCACTGCGTCCCATTTCAATCAGTCACTGCGTTCCATTTCAGTCAGTCAGTGCGTTCCATTTCCCCCAGTCACTGTGTCGCATTTCAGTCAGTCACTGCGTCCCATTTCAGTCAGTCAGTGCGTCCCATTTCCCTCAGTCACTGCGTCCCATTTCTCTCAGTCACTGCGTCCCATTTCCCTCAGTCACTGCGTCCCATTTCTCTCAGTCAGTGCATCCCATTTCACTCAGTCACGGCATCCCACTTCACTCAGTCACGGCATCCCACTTCACTCAGTCACGGCATCCCACTTCACTCAGTCACTGCCTCCCACTTCACTCAGTCACTGCCTCCCATTAACCTCAGTCACTGCCTCCCACTTCACTCAGTCACTGCCTCCCACTTCACTCAGTCACTGCCTCCCACTTCACTCAGCCACTGCGTCCCACTTCACTCAGCCACTGCGTCCCATTTCACTCAGCCACTGCGTCCCATTTCACTCAGCCACTGCGTCCCATTTCACTCAGCCACTGCTTCCATTTCACTCAACCACTGCGTCCCATTTCCTTCAGTCACAGCATCACATTTCACTCAGCCACTGCGTCCCATTTCACTCAGCCACTGCGTCCCGTTTCACTCAGCCACTGCGTCCCGTTTCACTCAGCCACTGCGTCCCATTTCACTCAGCCACTGCGTCCCATTTCCTTCAGTCACTGCATCCCATTTCACACAGTCACCACATCCCAGTTCACAAGATCACCGCATCCCAGTTCACACAGCCATTGCATCCCTTTTCCCACAGTCACTGCATCTCCTTTCCCTCAGCCACAGCATCCCATTTCACTCAGTCACTGCATCCCATTACCATCAGTCACTGCATCCCATTACCATCAGTCACTACATCCCATTACCATCAGTCACTACATCCCATTTCCCCCAGTCACTGCATCCCATTACCCTCAGTCACTGCATCCCATTACCATCAGTCACTACATCCCATTTCCCCCAGTCACTGCATCCCATTTCCCCCAGTCACTGCATCCCATTACACTCAGTCACTGCATCCCATTACACTCAGTCAATTCGTCCCATTTCACTCAGTCACTGCGTCCCATTTCACTCGGTCACTGCACCCCATTTCACTCGGTCACTGCACCCCATTTCACTCGGTCACTGCACCCCATTTCACTTGGTCACGGCATCCCACTTCACTCAGTCACGGCATCCCACTTCACTCAGTCACGGCATCCCACTTCACTCAGTCACTGCCTCCCACTTCACTCAGTCACTGCCTCCCATTAACCTCAGTCACTGCCTCCCACTTCACTCAGTCACTGCCTCCCACTTCACTCAGTCACTGCCTCCCACTTCACTCAGCCACTGCGTCCCACTTCACTCAGCCACTGCGTCCCATTTCACTCAGCCACTGCGTCCCATTTCACTCAGCCACTGCGTCCCATTTCACTCAGCCACTGCGTCCCATTTCACTCAGCCACTGCGTCCCATTTCACTCAACCACTGCGTCCCATTTCCTTCAGTCACAGCATCACATTTCACTCAGCCACTGCGTCCCATTTCACTCAGCCACTGCGTCCCATTTCACTCAGCCACTGCGTCCCATTTCACTCAGCCACTGCGTCCCATTTCCTTCAGTCACTGCATCCCATTTCACACAGTCACCACATCCCAGTTCACAAGATCACCGCATCCCAGTTCAGACAGCCATTGCATCCCTTTTCCCACAGTCACTGCATCTCCTTTCCCTCAGCCACAGCATCCCATTTCACTCAGTCACTTGATCCCATTACCATCAGTCACTACATCCCATTACCCTCAGTCACTGCATCCCATTACCATCAGTCACTACATCCCATTTCCCCCAGTCACTGCATCCCATTACACTCAGTCACTACATCCCATTACACTCAGTCAATTCGTCCCATTTCACTCAGTCACTGCGTCCCATTTCACTCAGTCACTGCACCCCATTTCACTCAGTCACTGCACCCCATTTCACTCGGTCACTGCATCCCATTTCACTCGGTCACTGCATCCCATTTCACTTGGTCACTGACTCCCATTTCACTCAGACACTCCATCCCATTTCACTCAGACACTCCATCCCATTTCACTAAGACACTCCATCCCATTTCACTCAGACACTCCATCCCATTTCAGTCAGTCTCTCCATCCCATTTCATTCGGCCACTGCATCCCATTTCACTCAGCCACTGCATCCCATTTCAATCAGTCAGTGCATCCCATTACCCCAGTCACTGCATCCCATTACCCCAGTCACTGCATCCCATTTAACTGAGACAGTGAAACTCATTGAACTGAGACGGTGCATCCTATTACCCTCAGTCACAGCATTCCATTTCCCACAGTCACTGCATCTCCTTTCCCTCAGTCACTGCATCTCATTTTCCTCAGTCACCGCATCTCATTTCCCTCAGTCACCGCATCCCCATTTCACTCAGTCATTGCATCCCCATTTCAGTCAGTCACTGCATCCCATTTCCCTCAGTCACTGCATCCCATTTAACGGAGACAGTGAGTACTATTCAGCTGAGACAGTGCATCCGTTTCCGTCAGTCACCGCACCCTATTCCCCACAGTCACCACATTCCATTTCCCTCAGTCACCGCATCCCATTTCACTCAGTCACTTGATCCCATTGCCCTCAATCACTGCATCCCATTGCCCTCAGTCACTGCATCCCATTTCACTCAGCCACTGCGTCCCATTTCACTCAGCCACTGCGTCCCATTTCCCCCAGTCACTGCGTCCCATTTCCCCCAGTCACTGCGTCCCATTTCCCTCAGTCACTGCGTCCCATTTCACTCAGTCACTGCGTCCCATTTCTCTCAGTCACTACATCCCATTTCCCTCAGCCACCGCATCCCATTTCACTCAGTCACCGCATCCCATTACACTCAGTCACCGCATCCCATTACACTCAGTCACTACATCCCATTACACTCAGTCAATTCGTCCCATTTCACTCAGTCACTGCGTCCCATTTCACTCAGTCACTGCACCCCATTTCACTCAGTCACTGCACCCCATTTCACTCGGTCACTGCATCCCATTTCACTTGGTCACTGACTCCCATTTCACTCAGACACTCCATCCCATTTCACTCAGACACTCCATCCCATTTCACTAAGACACTCCATCCCATTTCACTCAGACACTCCATCCCATTTCAGTCAGTCTCTCCATCCCATTTCATTCAGCCACTGCATCCCATTTCACTCAGCCACTGCATCCCATTTCAATCAGTCAGTGCATCCCATTACCCCAGTCACTGCATCCCATTACCCCAGTCACTGCATCCCATTTCACTCAGTCACTGCACCCCAAGCCCGCTCGGGCACTGCATCCCTATTAACTCAGTCACTCCTTCCCAGTACCTCAGTCACTGCATCCATTGTCCCACAGTAACTGCATCCCATGTCCCTCAGTCACTGCATCCCATGTCCCTCAGTCACTGCATCCCATGTCCCTCAGTCACTGCATCCCATGTCCCTCAGTCACTGCATCCCATGTCCCTCAGTCAATGCATCCCATGTCCCACAGTCACTGCATCTCATTTCACACAGTCACTGCATCCAATTTCACTCAGTCACAGCCTCCCACTTCACTCAGTCACTGACTCCCACTTCACTCAGTCACTGACTCCCACTTCACTCAGTCACTGCCTCCCAATTCACTCAGTCACTGCCTCCCAATTCACTCAATCACTGCCTCCCAATTCACTCAGTCACTCCGTCCCATTTCAGTCAGTCACTACCTCCCATTTCAGTCAGTCACTGCATCCTATTTCCCTCGGTCACTGCGTCCCATTTCAGTCAGTCAGTGCGTTCCATTTCCCCCAGTCACTGCGTCCCATTTCTCTCAGTCACTACATCCCATTTCCCTCAGTCACTGCGTCCCATTTCTCTCAGTCACTGCGTCCCATTTCCCTCAGTCACTGCGTCCCATTTCCCTCAGTCACTTCGTCCCATTTCACTCAGTCACTGCGTCACATTTCACTCAGTCACTGACTCCCAATTCACTCAGTCACTGCCTCCCAATTCACTCAGTCACTGCCTCCCAATTCACTCAGTCACTCCGTCCCATTTCAGTCAGTGACGACCTTCCATTTTAGTAAGTCACTGCGTCCCATTTCAATCAGTCACTGCGTTCCATTTCAGTCAGTCAGTGCGTTCCATTTCCCCCAGTCACTGTGTCGCATTTCAGTCAGTCACTGCGTCCCATTTCAGTCAGTCATTGCGTCCCATTTCCCTCAGTCACTGCGTCCCATTTCTCTCAGTCACTGCGTCCCATTTCCCTCAGTCACTGCGTCCCATTTCTCTCAGTCACTGCGTCCCATTTCACTCAGTCACTTGATCCCATTTCCCTCAATCACTGCATCCCATTGCCCTCAGTCACTGCATCCCATTTCACTCAGCCACTGCGTCCCATTTCCCCCAGTCACTGCATCCCATTACACTCAGTCACTACATCCCATTACACTCAGTCAATTCGTCCCATTTCCCTCAGTCACTGCGTCCCATTTCCCTCAGTCACTTCGTCCCATTTCACTCAGTCACTGCGTCACATTTCACTCAGTCACTGACTCCCAATTCACTCAGTCACTGCCTCCCAATTCACTCAGTCACTGCCTCCCAATTCACTCAGTCACTCCGTCCCATTTCAGTCAGTGACGACCTTCCATTTTAGTAAGTCACTGCGTCCCATTTCAATCAGTCACTGCGTTCCATTTCAGTCAGTCAGTGCGTTCCATTTCCCCCAGTCACTGTGTCGCATTTCAGTCAGTCACTGCGTCCCATTTCAGTCAGTCAGTGCGTCCCATTTCCCTCAGTCACTGCGTCCCATTTCTCTCAGTCACTGCGTCCCATTTCCCTCAGTCACTGCGTCCCATTTCTCTCAGTCACTGCGTCCCATTTCACTCAGTCACTTGATCCCATTTCCCTCAATCACTGCATCCCATTGCCCTCAGTCACTGCATCCCATTTCACTCAGCCACTGCGTCCCATTTCCCCCAGTCACTGCATCCCATTACACTCAGTCACTACATCCCATTACACTCAGTCAATTCGTCCCATTTCACTCAGTCACTGCGTCCCATTTCACTCAGTCACTGCACCCCATTTCACTCAGTCACTGCACCCCATTTCACTCGGTCACTGCATCCCATTTCACTCGGTCACTGCATCCCATTTCACTTGGTCACTGACTCCCATTTCACTCAGACACTCCATCCCATTTCACTCAGACACTCCATCCCATTTCACTAAGACACTCCATCCCATTTCACTCAGACACTCCATCCCATTTCACTCAGACACTCCATCCCATTTCACTCAGACACTCCATCCCATTTCAGTCAGTCTCTCCATCCCATTTCATTCAGCCACTGCATCCCATTTCACTCAGCCACTGCATCCCATTTCAATCAGTCAGTGCATCCCATTACCCCAGTCACTGCATCCCATTACCCCAGTCACTGCATCCCATTTAACTGAGACAGTGAAACTCATTGAACTGAGACGGTGCATCCCATTACCCTCAGTCACAGCATTCCATTTCCCACAGTCACTGCATCTCCTTTCCCTCAGTCACTGCATCTCATTTTCCTCAGTCACCGCATCTCATTTCCCTCAGTCACCGCATCCCCATTTCACTCAGTCATTGCATCCCCATTTCAGTCAGTCACTGCATCCCATTTCCCTCAGTCACTGCATCCCATTTAACGGAGACAGTGAGTACTATTCAGCTGAGACAGTGCATCCGTTTCCGTCAGTCACCGCACCCTATTCCCCACAGTCACCACATTCCATTTCCCTCAGTCACCGCATCCCATTTCACTCAGTCACTTGATCCCATTTCCCTCAATCACTGCATCCCATTGCCCTCAGTCACTGCATCCCATTTCACTCAGCCACTGCGTCCCATTTCACTCAGCCACTGCGTCCCATTTCCCCCAGTCACTGCGTCCCATTTCTCTCAGTCACTGCGTCCCATTTCCCTCAGTCACTGCGTCCCATTTCTCTCAGTCACTACATCCCATTTCCCTCAGCCACCGCATCCCATTTCACTCAGTCACCGCATCCCATTACACTCAGTCACTGCATCCCATTACACTCAGTCACTACATCCCATTACACTCAGTCAATTCGTCCCATTTCACTCAGTCACTGCGTCCCATTTCACTCAGTCACTGCACCCCATTTCACTCAGTCACTGCACCCCATTTCACTCAGTCACTGCACCCCATTTCACTCGGTCACTGCATCCCATTTCACTCGGTCACTGCATCCCATTTCACTTGGTCACTGACTCCCATTTCACTCAGACACTCCATCCCATTTCACTCAGACACTCCATCCCATTTCACTAAGACACTCCATCCCATTTCACTCAGACACTCCATCCCATTTCAGTCAGTCTCTCCATCCCATTTCATTCAGCCACTGCATCCCATTTCACTCAGCCACTGCATCCCATTTCAATCAGTCAGTGCATCCCATTACCCCAGTCACTGCATCCCATTACCCCAGTCACTGCATCCCATTTCACTCAGTCACTGCACCCCAAGCCCGCTCGGGCACTGCATCCCTATTAACTCAGTCACTCCTTCCCAGTACCTCAGTCACTGCATCCATTGTCCCACAGTAACTGCATCCCATGTCCCTCAGTCACTGCATCCCATGTCCCTCACTCAATGCATCCCATGTCCCTCAGTCACTGCATCTCATTTCACACAGTCACTGCATCCCATTTCACTCAGTCACAGCCTCCCACTTCACTCAGTCACTGACTCCCACTTCACTCAGTCACTGACTCCCACTTCACTCAGTCACTGACTCCCAATTCACTCAGTCACTGACTCCCAATTCACTCAGTCACTGCCTCCCAATTCACTCAGTCACTGCCTCCCAATTCACTCAATCACTGCCTCCCAATTCACTCAGCCACTGCGTCCCATTTCACTCAGCCACTGCGTCCCATTTCCTTCAGTCACTGCATCCCATTTCACACAGTCACCACATCCCAGTTCACAAGATCACCGCATCCCAGTTCACACAGCCATTGCATCCCTTTTCCCACAGTCACTGCATCTCCTTTCCCTCAGCCACAGCATCCCATTTCACTCAGTCACTGCATCCCATTACCATCAGTCACTGCATCCCATTACCATCAGTCACTACATCCCATTACCATCAGTCACTACATCCCATTTCCCCCAGTCACTGCATCCCATTACCCTCAGTCACTGCATCCCATTACCATCAGTCACTACATCCCATTTCCCCCAGTCACTGCATCCCATTTCCCCCAGTCACTGCATCCCATTACACTCAGTCACTGCATCCCATTACACTCAGTCAATTCGTCCCATTTCACTCAGTCACTGCGTCCCATTTCACTCAGTCACTGCACCCCATTTCACTCGGTCACTGCACCCCATTTCACTCGGTCACTGCACCCCATTTCACTCGGTCACGGCATCCCACTTCACTCAGTCACGGCATCCCACTTCACTCAGTCACGGCATCCCACTTCACTCAGTCACTGCCTCCCATTAACCTCAGTCACTGCCTCCCACTTCACTCAGTCACTGCCTCCCACTTCACTCAGTCACTGCCTCCCACTTCACTCAGCCACTGCGTCCCACTTCACTCAGCCACTGCGTCCCATTTCACTCAGCCACTGCGTCCCATTTCACTCAGCCACTGCGTCCCATTTCACTCAGCCACTGCGTCCCATTTCACTCAGCCACTGCTTCCATTTCACTCAACCACTGCGTCCCATTTCCTTCAGTCACAGCATCACATTTCACTCAGCCACTGCGTCCCATTTCACTCAGCCACTGCGTCCCATTTCACTCAGCCACTGCGTCCCATTTCACTCAGCCACTGCGTCCCATTTCCTTCAGTCACTGCATCCCATTTCACACAGTCACCACATCCCAGTTCACAAGATCACCGCATCCCAGTTCAGACAGCCATTGCATCCCTTTTCCCACAGTCACTGCATCTCCTTTCCCTCAGCCACAGCATCCCATTTCACTCAGTCACTTGATCCCATTACCATCAGTCACTACATCCCATTACCCTCAGTCACTGCATCCCATTACCATCAGTCACTACATCCCATTTCCCCCAGTCACTGCATCCCATTACACTCAGTCACTACATCCCATTACACTCAGTCAATTCGTCCCATTTCACTCAGTCACTGCGTCCCATTTCACTCAGTCACTGCACCCCATTTCACTCAGTCACTGCACCCCATTTCACTCAGTCACTGCACCCCATTTCACTCGGTCACTGCATCCCATTTCACTCGGTCACTGCATCCCATTTCACTTGGTCACTGACTCCCATTTCACTCAGACACTCCATCCCATTTCACTCAGACACTCCATCCCATTTCACTCAGACACTCCATCCCATTTCACTAAGACACTCCATCCCATTTCACTCAGACACTCCATCCCATTTCAGTCAGTCTCTCCATCCCATTTCATTCGGCCACTGCATCCCATTTCACTCAGCCACTGCATCCCATTTCAATCAGTCAGTGCATCCCATTACCCCAGTCACTGCATCCCATTACCCCAGTCACTGCATCCCATTTAACTGAGACAGTGAAACTCATTGAACTGAGACGGTGCATCCTATTACCCTCAGTCACAGCATTCCATTTCCCACAGTCACTGCATCTCCTTTCCCTCAGTCACTGCATCTCATTTTCCTCAGTCACCGCATCTCATTTCCCTCAGTCACCGCATCCCCATTTCACTCAGTCATTGCATCCCCATTTCAGTCAGTCACTGCATCCCATTTCCCTCAGTCACTGCATCCCATTTAACGGAGACAGTGAGTACTATTCAGCTGAGACAGTGCATCCGTTTCCGTCAGTCACCGCACCCTATTCCCCACAGTCACCACATTCCATTTCCCTCAGTCACCGCATCCCATTTCACTCAGTCACTTGATCCCATTTCCCTCAATCACTGCATCCCATTGCCCTCAGTCACTGCATCCCATTTCACTCAGCCACTGCGTTCCATTTCACTCAGCCACTGCGTCCCATTTCCCCCAGTCACTGCGTCCCATTTCTCTCAGTCACTGCGTCCCATTTCCCTCAGTCACTGCGTCCCATTTCTCTCAGTCACTACATCCCATTTCCCTCAGCCACCGCATCCCATTTCACTCAGTCACCGCATCCCATTACACTCAGTCACTGCATCCCATTACACTCAGTCACTACATCCCATTACACTCAGTCAATTCGTCCCATTTCCCTCAGTCACTGCGTCCCATTTCACTCAGTCACTGCGTCCCATTTCACTCAGTCACTGCGTCACATTTCACTCAGTCACTGACTCCCAATTCACTCAGTCACTGACTCCCAATTCACTCAGTCACTGGCTCCCAATTCACTCAGTCACTGCCTCCCAATTCACTCAGTCACTCCGTCCCATTTCAGTCAGCGACGACCTTCCATTTTAGTAAGTCACTGCGTCCCATTTCAAGCAGTCACTGCGTTCCATTTCAGTCAGTCAGTGCATTCCATTTCCCCCAGTCACTGTGTCGCATTTCAGTCAGTCACTGCGTCCCATTTCAGTCAGTCAGTGCGTCCCATTTCCCTCAGTCACTGCGTCCCATTTCTCTCAGTCACTGCGTCCCATTTCCCTCAGTCACTGCGTCCCATTTCTCTCAGTCACTGCGTCCCATTTCACTCAGTCACTTGATCCCATTTCCCTCAATCACTGCATCCCATTGCCCTCAGTCACTGCATCCCATTTCACTCAGCCACTGCGTCCCATTACCCCCAGTCACTGCATCCCATTACACTCAGTCACTACATCCCATTACACTCAGTCAATTCGTCCCATTTCACTCAGTCACTGCGTCCCATTTCACTCAGTCACTGCACCCCATTTCACTCAGTCACTGCACCCCATTTCACTCAGTCACTGCACCCCATTTCACTCGGTCACTGCACCCCATTTCACTCGGTCACTGCATCCCATTTCACTTGGTCACTGACTCCCATTTCACTCAGACACTCCATCCCATTTCACTCAGACACTCCATCCCATTTCACTAAGACACTCCATCCCATTTCACTCAGACACTCCATCCCATTTCAGTCAGTCTCTCCATCCCATTTCACTCAGCCACTGCATCCCATTTCAATCAGTCAGTGCATCCCATTACCCCAGTCACTGCATCCCATTACCCCAGTCACTGCATCCCATTTAACTGAGACAGTGAAACTCATTGAACTGAGACGGTGCATCCCATTACCCTCAGTCACAGCAATCCATTTCCCACAGTCACTGCATCTCCTTTCCCTCAGTCACTGCATCTCATTTTCCTCAGTCACCGCATCTCATTTCCCTCAGTCACCGCATCTCATTTCCCTCAGTCACCGCATCCCCATTTCACTCAGTCATTGCATCCCCATTTCAGTCAGTCACTGCATCCCATTTCCCTCAGTCACTGCATCCCATTTAACGGAGACAGTGAGTACTATTCAGCTGAGACAGTGCATCCGTTTCCGTCAGTCACCGCACCCTATTCCCCACAGTCACCACATTCCATTTCCCTCAGTCACCGCATCCCATTTCACTCAGTCACTTGATCCCATTTCCCTCAATCACTGCATCCCATTGCCCTCAGTCACTGCATCCCATTTCACTCAGCCACTGCGTCCCATTTCACTCAGCCACTGCGTCCCATTTCCCCCAGTCACTGCGTCCCATTTCTCTCAGTCACTGCGTCCCATTTCACTCAGCCACTGCGTCCCATTTCACTCAGCCACTGCGTCCCATTTCACTCAGCCACTGCGTCCCATTTCACTCAGCCACTGCGTCCCATTTCCTTCAGTCACTGCATCCCATTTCACACAGTCACCACATCCCAGTTCACAAGATCACCGCATCCCAGTTCACACAGCCATTGCATCCCTTTTCCCACAGTCACTGCATCTCCTTTCCCTCAGCCACAGCATCCCATTTCACTCAGTCACTGCATCCCATTACCATCAGTCACTACATCCCATTACCCTCAGTCACTGCATCCCATTACCATCAGTCACTTCATCCCATTACCCTCAGTCACTGCATCACAGTACGCTCAGTCGCAGTATCCCATTTCACTCAGTCACTGCATCCCATTTCCAACAGTGACTGCATCCCATTGCCAACAGTCACTGCAATCCATTTCCAACAGTCGCGGCATCCCATTTCCAAGAGTCAGTGCATCCCATTTCACTCAGCCACTGCATATCATTTCCCTCAGTCACTGCATCCCACTTCACTCAATCACTGCAGGCCATTTCACTCATTGACTGCATCCCATTTCACTCTGACACTGCGTCCCGTTTCCCTCAGTCACTGCATCCCATTACCGTCCATCACTCCATCCAATTACTGTCAGTCACCGCGTCCCCATTCGATCAGTCACTGCATCCCATTACACTCAGTAACTGCATCCATTTGACACAGTCACTGCATCCCATTTCCCTCAGTCACTGCATCCCATTTCCACCAATTACTGCATCCCATTTCACTCAGCCACTGCATCCCATTTCACTCAGCCACTGCATCCCATTTCACTCGGCCACCGCATCCTAGATCACACAGTCACTGCATTACAGTTCACACAGACACTGCAGCCCATTACACTCAGTCACTGCATCCATTTGACACAGTCACTGCATCTGATTTCCCTCAGTCACTGCATCCCATTTCCACCAATTGCTGCATCACATTTCACTCAGCCACTGCATCCCATTTCACTCAGCCACTGCATCCCATTTCACACAGTCACTGCGTCCCATTTCACTCAGTCACTGCATCTCTTTCCCCTCAGTCACTGCATCCCATTACCCTGAGTCACAGTATGCCATTTCCCACAGACAATGCATCTCCTTTCCCCCAGTCACTGCATCTCCTTCCTCTCAGTCACTGCATCTCCTTTCCCTGAGTCACAGCATCCCATTTCACTCAGTCACAGCATCCCATTTAACGGAGACAGTAAATCCCATTCAATTGAGACACTGCATCCATTTCACTCAGTCACTGCATCCCAGTTCACACAGTCACTGCATCCCAGTTCACACAGTCACTGCATCCCAGTTCACACAGTCACTGCATGCCATTTCCCTCAGTCACTGCAGCCCATTCCCCTCAGTCACTGCATCCCATTACCCTGAGTCACAGTGTGCCATTTCGCACAGTCACTGCATCTCCTTTCCCTCAGTCACTGCATCCCATTTCCCACAGTCACTGCATCCCATTTCCAACAGTTACTGCATCCCATTGCCAACAGTCACTGCAATCCATTTCCAACAGTCACTGCATCCCATTTCCAAGAGTCAGTGCATCACATTTCACTCAGCCACTGCATCCCATTTCACTCAGCCACTGCATCCCATTTCACACAGTCACTGCATCCCATTTCACTGTCACTGCATCTCTTTTCCCTCAGTCACTGCATCCCATTACCCTGAGTCACAGTATGCCATTTCCCACAGACACTGCATCTCCTTTCCCTCAGTCACTGCATCTCCATTCCCTCAGCCACAGCATCCCATTTCACTCAGACACTGCATCCCATTTAACGGAGACAGTAAATCCCAATCAATTGAGACACTGCATCCATTTCACTCAGTCACTGCATCCCAGTTCACACAGTCACGGCATCCCAGTTCACACAGTCACTGCATCCCATTTCACTCAGTCACTGCAGCCCATTTCACTCAGTCACTGCAGCCCATTTCACTCAGTCACTGCAACCCATTTCCACAATCACTGCATCTTCGTTCCCTCAGTCACTGCAGCCCATTTCCATGAGTCACTGCATCGCATTCCCCTCAGACACTGCATCGCATTCCCCTCAGTCACTGCAACCCATTTCCATCTGTAATGCATGCCATTTACTTCAGTCACTGCATCCCATTTCACTCAGTCACTGCATCCCATTTAACGGAGACAGTAAATCCCATTCAATTGTGACACTGCATCCATTTCCCTCAGTCACTGCATCCCATTTCCACCAATTACTGCATCCCATTTCACTCAGCCACTGCATCCCATTTCACTCAGCCACTGCATCCCATTTCACTCAGTCACTGCATCTCATTCCCCTCAGTCACTGCATCCCATTACCCTGAGTCACAGTATGCCATTTCCCACAGACACTGCATCTCCTTTCCCTCAGTCACTGCATCTCCTTTCCCTCAGTCACTGCATCTCCTTTCCCTCAGTCACTGCATCCCATTTCACTCAGTCACTGCATCCCATTTCCCTCAGTCACTGCATCCCATTTCACTCAGTCACTGCATCCATTTCACTCAGTCACTGCATCCCAGTTCACACAGTCACTGCATCCCATGTCCCTCAGTCACTCCTATCCAGTACCTCAGTCACTGCATCCCATTTCCCTCAGTTACCACGTCACATTTCCATCAGACACTGCAGCTCATGTCACTCTGTCACTGCATCACATTTCCATCAGACACTGCGTCTCATTTCACTCATTCACTGCATCCCATTCCACGCAGTCACTGCATCCCATTCCACTCAGTCACTGCATCCCACTCCACTCAGTCACTGCATCCCATTTCACTCAGTCAGTGCGTCACATTTCACTCAGGCACTGCATCCCATTTCACTCAGTCACTGTATCCCATTTCGCTAACTCACTGCACCCCAAGCCCGCTCGGGCACTGCATCCCTATTCACTCAGTCACTCCTTCCCAGGACCTCAGTCACTGCATCGCATTTCACTCAGTCACTGCATCCATTTCAATCAGTCACTGCATCCCATTACCATCAGTCACTGCATCCCATTACCCTCAGTCAGTGCGTCACATTTCACTCAGGCACTGCATCCCATTTCACTCAGTCACTGTATCCCATTTCGCTAACTCACTGCACCCCAAGCCCGCTCAGTCACTGCATCCATTTCAATCAGTCACTGCATCCCATTACCATCAGTCACTGCATCCCATTACCCTCAGTCGCAGCATCCCATTTCACTCAGCACTGCATTCCTGTTCACAAGATCAACGCATCCCAGTTCACACAGACACTGCATCCCATTTCAAACAGTCACTGCATCTCATTTCACTCATTCAAAGCTTCACATTCCACTCAGTCACCACTTCCCATTTCCCACAGTCACTGCATCTCCTTTCCTCAGTCACTGCATCCCATTTCACTCAGTCACTGCAGGCCATTTCCCTCAGTCACTGCATCCCATTTACATCAGTCACTACATCCCATTACCCTCAGTCACTGCATCACAGTACGCTCAGTCACAGCATCCCATTTCCCTCAGATACTGCATCCCATTTCCCTCAGACACTGCATCCCATTCCCATCAGTCACTGCATCCCATTTCCATCAGTCACTGCATCCCATTACCCTCTGTCACAGTATCCCATTTCACTCAGGCACTGCATCCCATTCCCCTCAGTCACTGCATCCCATTACACTCAGTCACAGCATCCATTTGACACAGTCACTGCATCCCATTTCCCTCAGTCACTGCATCCCATTTCCACCAATTACTGCATCCCATTTCACTCAGCCACTGCATCCCATTTCACTCAGTCACTGCATCCCATTTCCCTCAGTCACAGCACCTCTTTTCCCACAGTCAGTGCATCTCCATTCCTCAGTCACTGCATCCCATTTCCCACAGTCACTGCATCCCATTTCCAACAGTGACTGCATCCCATTGCCAACAGTCACTGCATCCCATTTCCAAGAGTCAATGCTTCCCATTTCTTTCAGCCACTGCATCCCATTTCCCTCAGTCACTGCATCCCACTTCACTCAATCACTGCAGGCCATTTCATTCTGACACTGCGTCCCGTTTCCCTCAGTCCCTGCATCCCATTACCGTCCGTCACTCTATCCAATTACTGTCAGTCACCGCATCCCAATTCGATCAGTCACTGCATCCCATTACACTCAGTCACTGCATCCATTTGACACAGTCACTGCATCCCATTTCACTCAGTCACTGCATCCCATTTCCACCAATTACTGCATCCCATTTCACTCAGCCACTGCATCCCATTTCACTCGGCCACCGCATCCCAGATCACACAGTCACTGCATTACAGTTCACACAGACACTGCATCCATTGCACTCAGTCACTGCATCCCAGTTCACACAGTCACTGCATCCCATTTCCCTCAGTCACTGCAGCCCATTCCCCTCAGTCACTGCATCCCATTACCCTGAGTCACAGTGTGCCATTTCGCACAGTCACTGCATCTCCTTGCCCTCAGTCACTGCATGCCATTTCCCACAGTCACTGCATCCCATTTCCAACAGTGACTGCATCCCATTGCCAACAGTCACTGCAATCCATTTCCAACAGTCACTGCATTCTATTTCCAAGAGTCAGTGCATCCCATTTCACTCAGCCACTGCATCCCATTTCCATCAGTCACTGCATCCCATTACACTCAGTCACTGCATCCATTTGACACAGTCACTGCATCCCATTTCCCTCAGTCACTGCATCCCATTTCCACCAATTACTGCATCACATTTCACTCAGCCACTGCATCCCATTTCACTCAGCCACTGCATCCCATTTCACTCAGCCACTGCATCCCATTTCACACAGTCACTGCATCCCATTTCACACAGTCACTGCATCCCATTTCACACAGTCACTGCATCTCTTTCCCCTCAGTCACTGCATCCCATTACCCTGAGTCACAGTATGCCATTTCCCACAGACAATGCATCTCCTTTCCCCCAGCCACTGCATCTCCTTTCTCTCAGTCACTGCAACTCCTTTCCCTCAGTCACAGCATCACATTTCACTCAGTCACAGCATCCCATTTAACGGAGACAGTAAATCCCATTCAATTGAGACACTGCATCTATTTCACTCAGTCACTGCATCCCAGTTCACACAGTCACTGCATCCCAGTTCACACAGTCACTGCATCCCATTTCACTCGGCCACCGCATCCTAGATCACTCAGTCACTGCATTACAGTTCACACAGACACTGCATCCCATTTCACACAGTCACTGCATCCCATTTCCCTCAGTCACTGCAGCCCATTCCCCTCAGTCACTGCATCCCATTACCCTGAGTCACAGTGTGCCATTTCGCACAGTCACTGCATCTCCTTTCCTTCAGTCACTGCATCCCATTTCCCACAGTCACTGCATCCCATTTCCAACAGTGACTGCATCCCATTGCCAACAGTCACTGCAATCCATTTCCAACAGTCACTGCATCCCATTTCACTCAGCCACTGCATCCCATTTCCCACAGACTCTGCATCTCCTTTCCCTCAGTCACTGCATCTCCTTGCCCTCAGCCACAGCATCCCATTTCACTCAGTCACTGCATCCCATTTAACGGAGACAGTAAATCCCAATCAAGTGAGACACTGCATCCATTTCACTCAGTCACTGCATCCCAGTTCACACAGTCACTGCATCCCAGTTCACACAGTCACTGCATCCCATTTCCCTCAATCACTGCAGCCCATTTCACTCAGTCACTGCCACCCATTTCCACAATCACTGCATCTTCGTTCCCTCAGTCACTGCATCCCATTCCCCTCAGTCACTGCATCGCATTCCCCTCAGTCACTGCATCGCATTCCCCTCAGTCACTGCATCGCATTCCCCTCAGTCACTGCATCCCGTTTCCATCAGTCATGCATCGCATTTCGCTCAGTCACTGCATCCCATTTCACTCAGTCACTGCATCCAATGTCACTCAGTCACTGCATCCCAGGTCACTCAGTCACTGCGTCCCATTTCAGACAGTCACTGCATCTCCTTTCCTCAGTCGCTGCATCCCATTTCACGAAGTCACTGCTGCCCATTTCACTCAGTCACTGCGGCCCATCTAACAGTCACTGCATCCCATTTCCTCAGTCACTGCATCCCATTCCCCTCAGACACAACATGCCATTTCCCACTGCATCCCAGGTCACTCAGTCACAGCACCCCTTTTCCCACAGTCAGTGCATCTCCTTTCCTCAGTCACTGCATCCCATTTCACTCAGTCACTGCAACCCATTTCGCACAGCCAGTGCAGCTCACTTCACTCAGTCACTGCATACCATTTAAGAGTCACTGCATCCCAAAACCGTCAGTCACAGCATCCCATTTCTCTCAGTCACAGCATGCCATTTCCCACAGTCACTGCATCTCCTTTCCCTCAGTCACTGCATCCCATTTCCCACAGTCACTGCATCCCATTTCCAACAGTGACTGCATCCCATTGCCAACAGTCATTGCAATCCATTTCCAACAGTCACTGCATCCCATTTCCAAGAGTCACTGCATCCCATTTCACTCAGCCACTGCATATCATTTCCCTCAGTCACTGCATCCCACTTCACTCAATCACTGCAGGCCATTTCACTCATTGACTGCATCCCATTTCACTCTGACACTGCGTCCCGTTTCCCTCAGTCACTGCATCCCATTACCGTCCATCACTCCATCCAATTACTGTCAGTCACCGCGTCCCCATTCGATCAGTCACTGCATCCCATTACACTCAGTAACTGCATCCATTTGACACAGTCACTGCATCCCATTTCCCTCAGTCACTGCATCCCATTTCCACCAATTACTGCATCCCATTTCACTCAGCCACTGCATCCCATTTCACTCAGCCACTGCATCCCATTTCACTCGGCCACCGCATCCTAGATCACACAGTCACTGCATTACAGTTCACACAGACACTGCAGCCCATTACACTCAGTCACTGCATCCATTTGACACAGTCACTGCATCTGATTTCCCTCAGTCACTGCATCCCATTTCCACCAATTGCTGCATCACATTTCACTCAGCCACTGCATCCCATTTCACTCAGCCACTGCATCCCATTTCACACAGTCACTGCGTCCCATTTCACTCAGTCACTGCATCTCTTTCCCCTCAGTCACTGCATCCCATTACCCTGAGTCACAGTATGCCATTTCCCACAGACAATGCATCTCCTTTCCCCCAGTCACTGCATCTCCTTCCTCTCAGTCACTGCATCTCCTTTCCCTGAGTCACAGCATCCCATTTCACTCAGTCACAGCATCCCATTTAACGGAGACAGTAAATCCCATTCAATTGAGACACTGCATCCATTTCACTCAGTCACTGCATCCCAGTTCACACAGTCACTGCATCCCAGTTCACACAGTCACTGCATCCCAGTTCACACAGTCACTGCATGCCATTTCCCTCAGTCACTGCAGCCCATTCCCCTCAGTCACTGCATCCCATTACCCTGAGTCACAGTGTGCCATTTCGCACAGTCACTGCATCTCCTTTCCCTCAGTCACTGCATCCCATTTCCCACAGTCACTGCATCCCATTTCCAACAGTTACTGCATCCCATTGCCAACAGTCACTGCAATCCATTTCCAACAGTCACTGCATCCCATTTCCAAGAGTCAGTGCATCACATTTCACTCAGCCACTGCATCCCATTTCACTCAGCCACTGCATCCCATTTCACACAGTCACTGCATCCCATTTCACTGTCACTGCATCTCTTTTCCCTCAGTCACTGCATCCCATTACCCCGAGTCACAGTATGCCATTTCCCACAGACACTGCATCTCCTTTCCCTCAGTCACTGCATCTCCTTTCCCTCAGCCACAGCATCCCATTTCACTCAGACACTGCATCCCATTTAACGGAGACAGTAAATCCCAATCAATTGAGACACTGCATCCATTTCACTCAGTCACTGCAACCCATTTCCACAATCACTGCATCTTCGTTCCCTCAGTCACTGCAGCCCATTTCCATGAGTCACTGCATCGCATTCCCCTCAGACACTGCATCGCATTCCCCTCAGTCACTGCAACCCATTTCCATCTGTAATGCATGCCATTTAGTTCAGTCACTGCATCCCATTTCACTCAGTCACTGCATCCCATTTAACGGAGACAGTAAATCCCATTCAATTGTGACACTGCATCCATTTCCCTCAGTCACTGCATCCCATTTCAACCAATTACTGCATCCCATTTCACTCAGCCACTGCATCCCATTTCACTCAGCCACTGAATCCCATTTCACTCAGTCACTGCATCTCATTCCCCTCAGTCACTGCATCCCATTACCCTGAGTCACAGTATGCCATTTCCCACAGACACTGCATCTCCTTTCCCTCAGTCACTGCATCTCCTTTCCCTCAGTCACTGCATCTCCTTTCCCTCAGTCACTGCATCCCATTTCACTCAGTCACTGCATCCCATTTCCCTCAGTCACTGCATCCCATTTCACTCAGTCACTGCATCCATTTCACTCAGTCACTGCATCCCAGTTCACACAGTCACTGCATCCCATGTCCCTCAGTCACTCCTATCCAGTACCTCAGTCACTGCATCCCATTTCCCTCAGTTACCACGTCACATTTCCATCAGACACTGCAGCTCATGTCACTCTGTCACTGCATCACATTTCCATCAGACACTGCGTCTCATTTCACTCATTCACTGCATCCCATTCCACGCAGTCACTGCATCCCATTCCACTCAGTCACTGCATCCCACTCCACTCAGTCACTGCATCCCATTTCACTCAGTCAGTGCGTCACATTTCACTCAGGCACTGCATCCCATTTCACTCAGTCACTGTATCCCATTTCGCTAACTCACTGCACCCCAAGCCCGCTCGGGCACTGCATCCCTATTCACTCAGTCACTCCTTCCCAGGACCTCAGTCACTGCATCGCATTTCACTCAGTCACTGCATCCATTTCAATCAGTCACTGCATCCCATTACCATCAGTCACTGCATCCCATTACCCTCAGTCGCAGCATCCCATTTCACTCAGCACTGCATTCCTGTTCACAAGATCAACGCATCCCAGTTCACACAGACACTGCATCCCATTTCAAACAGTCACTGCATCTCATTTCACTCATTCAAAGCTTCACATTCCACTCAGTCACCACTTCCCATTTCCCACAGTCACTGCATCTCCTTTCCTCAGTCACTGCATCCCATTTCACTCAGTCACTGCAGGCCATTTCCCTCAGTCACTGCATCCCATTTACATCAGTCACTACATCCCATTACCCTCAGTCACTGCATCACAGTACGCTCAGTCACAGCATCCCATTTCCCTCAGATACTGCATCCCATTTCCCTCAGACACTGCATCCCATTCCCATCAGTCACTGCATCCCATTTCCATCAGTCACTGCATCCCATTACCCTCTGTCACAGTATCCCATTTCACTCAGGCACTGCATCCCATTCCCCTCAGTCACTGCATCCCATTACACTCAGTCACAGCATCCATTTGACACAGTCACTGCATCCCATTTCCCTCAGTCACTGCATCCCATTTCCACCAATTACTGCATCCCATTTCACTCAGCCACTGCATCCCATTTCACTCAGTCACTGCATCCCATTTCCCTCAGTCACAGCACCTCTTTTCCCACAGTCAGTGCATCTCCATTCCTCAGTCACTGCATCCCATTTCCCACAGTCACTGCATCCCATTTCCAACAGTGACTGCATCCCATTGCCAACAGTCACTGCATCCCATTTCCAAGAGTCAATGCTTCCCATTTCTTTCAGCCACTGCATCCCATTTCCCTCAGTCACTGCATCCCACTTCACTCAATCACTGCAGGCCATTTCATTCTGACACTGCGTCCCGTTTCCCTCAGTCCCTGCATCCCATTACCGTCCGTCACTCTATCCAATTACTGTCAGTCACCGCATCCCAATTCGATCAGTCACTGCATCCCATTACACTCAGTCACTGCATCCATTTGACACAGTCACTGCATCCCATTTCACTCAGTCACTGCATCCCATTTCCACCAATTACTGCATCCCATTTCACTCAGCCACTGCATCCCATTTCACTCGGCCACCGCATCCCAGATCACACAGTCACTGCATTACAGTTCACACAGACACTGCATCCATTGCACTCAGTCACTGCATCCCAGTTCACACAGTCACTGCATCCCATTTCCCTCAGTCACTGCAGCCCATTCCCCTCAGTCACTGCATCCCATTACCCTGAGTCACAGTGTGCCATTTCGCACAGTCACTGCATCTCCTTGCCCTCAGTCACTGCATGCCATTTCCCACAGTCACTGCATCCCATTTCCAACAGTGACTGCATCCCATTGCCAACAGTCACTGCAATCCATTTCCAACAGTCACTGCATTCTATTTCCAAGAGTCAGTGCATCCCATTTCACTCAGCCACTGCATCCCATTTCCATCAGTCACTGCATCCCATTACACTCAGTCACTGCATCCATTTGACACAGTCACTGCATCCCATTTCCCTCAGTCACTGCATCCCATTTCCACCAATTACTGCATCACATTTCACTCAGCCACTGCATCCCATTTCACTCAGCCACTGCATCCCATTTCACTCAGCCACTGCATCCCATTTCACACAGTCACTGCATCCCATTTCACACAGTCACTGCATCCCATTTCACACAGTCACTGCATCTCTTTCCCCTCAGTCACTGCATCCCATTACCCTGAGTCACAGTATGCCATTTCCCACAGACAATGCATCTCCTTTCCCCCAGCCACTGCATCTCCTTTCTCTCAGTCACTGCAAC
The DNA here is from genome assembly GCF_030684315.1 of Stegostoma tigrinum. Taxonomy (NCBI): domain Eukaryota; kingdom Metazoa; phylum Chordata; class Chondrichthyes; order Orectolobiformes; family Stegostomatidae; genus Stegostoma; species Stegostoma tigrinum. Next base: position 1,359,764 of record NW_026728813.1, read on the forward strand.
TCCTTTCCCTCAGTCACAGCATCACATTTCACTCAGTCACAGCATCCCATTTAACGGAGACAGTAAATCCCATTCAATTGAGACACTGCATCTATTTCACTCAGTCACTGCATCCCAGTTCACACAGTCACTGCATCCCAGTTCACACAGTCACTGCATCCCATTTCACTCGGCCACCGCATCCTAGATCACTCAGTCACTGCATTACAGTTCACACAGACACTGCATCCCATTTCACACAGTCACTGCATCCCATTTCCCTCAGTCACTGCAGCCCATTCCCCTCAGTCACTGCATCCCATTACCCTGAGTCACAGTGTGCCATTTCGCACAGTCACTGCATCTCCTTTCCTTCAGTCACTGCATCCCATTTCCCACAGTCACTGCATCCCATTTCCAACAGTGACTGCATCCCATTGCCAACAGTCACTGCAATCCATTTCCAACAGTCACTGCATCCCATTTCACTCAGCCACTGCATCCCATTTCCCACAGACTCTGCATCTCCTTTCCCTCAGTCACTGCATCTCCTTGCCCTCAGCCACAGCATCCCATTTCACTCAGTCACTGCATCCCATTTAACGGAGACAGTAAATCCCAATCAAGTGAGACACTGCATCCATTTCACTCAGTCACTGCATCCCAGTTCACACAGTCACGGCATCCCAGTTCACACAGTCACTGCATCCCATTTCCCTCAATCACTGCAGCCCATTTCACTCAGTCACTGCCACCCATTTCCACAATCACTGCATCTTCGTTCCCTCAGTCACTGCATCCCATTCCCCTCAGTCACTGCATCGCATTCCCCTCAGTCACTGCATCGCATTCCCCTCAGTCACTGCATCGCATTCCCCTCAGTCACTGCATCCCGTTTCCATCAGTCATGCATCGCATTTCGCTCAGTCACTGCATCCCATTTCACTCAGTCACTGCATCCAATGTCACTCAGTCACTGCATCCCAGGTCACTCAGTCACTGCGTCCCATTTCAGACAGTCACTGCATCTCCTTTCCTCAGTCGCTGCATCCCATTTCACGAAGTCACTGCTGCCCATTTCACTCAGTCACTGCGGCCCATCTAACAGTCACTGCATCCCATTTCCTCAGTCACTGCATCCCATTCCCCTCAGACACAACATGCCATTTCCCACTGCATCCCAGGTCACTCAGTCACAGCACCCCTTTTCCCACAGTCAGTGCATCTCCTTTCCTCAGTCACTGCATCCCATTTCACTCAGTCACTGCAACCCATTTCGCACAGCCAGTGCAGCTCACTTCACTCAGTCACTGCATACCATTTAAGAGTCACTGCATCCCAAAACCGTCAGTCACAGCATCCCATTTCTCTCAGTCACAGCATGCCATTTCCCACAGTCACTGCATCTCCTTTCCCTCAGTCACTGCATCCCATTTCCCACAGTCACTGCATCCCATTTCCAACAGTGACTGCATCCCATTGCCAACAGTCATTGCAATCCATTTCCAACAGTCACTGCATCCCATTTCCAAGAGTCACTGCATCCCATTTCACTCAGCCACTGCATATCATTTCCCTCAGTCACTGCATCCCACTTCACTCAATCACTGCAGGCCATTTCACTCATTGACTGCATCCCATTTCACTCTGACACTGCGTCCCGTTTCCCTCAGTCACTGCATCCCATTACCGTCCATCACTCCATCCAATTACTGTCAGTCACCGCGTCCCCATTCGATCAGTCACTGCATCCCATTACACTCAGTAACTGCATCCATTTGACACAGTCACTGCATCCCATTTCCCTCAGTCACTGCATCCCATTTCCACCAATTACTGCATCCCATTTCACTCAGCCACTGCATCCCATTTCACTCGGCCACCGCATCCTAGATCACACAGTCACTGCATTACAGTTCACACAGACACTGCAGCCCATTACACTCAGTCACTGCATCCATTTGACACAGTCACTGCATCTGATTTCCCTCAGTCACTGCATCCCATTTCCACCAATTGCTGCATCACATTTCACTCAGCCACTGCATCCCATTTCACTCAGCCACTGCATCCCATTTCACACAGTCACTGCGTCCCATTTCACTCAGTCACTGCATCTCTTTCCCCTCAGTCACTGCATCCCATTACCCTGAGTCACAGTATGCCATTTCCCACAGACAATGCATCTCCTTTCCCCCAGTCACTGCATCTCCTTCCTCTCAGTCACTGCATCTCCTTTCCCTGAGTCACAGCATCCCATTTCACTCAGTCACAGCATCCCATTTAACGGAGACAGTAAATCCCATTCAATTGAGACACTGCATCCATTTCACTCAGTCACTGCATCCCAGTTCACACAGTCACTGCATCCCAGTTCACACAGTCACTGCATCCCAGTTCACACAGTCACTGCATCCCATTTCCCTCAGTCACTGCAGCCCATTCCCCTCAGTCACTGCATCCCATTACCCTGAGTCACAGTGTGCCATTTCGCACAGTCACTGCATCACATATCACTCAGTCACTGCATCACGTTTCACACAGTCACTGCATCCCATTTCACACAGTCACTGCATCTCCTTCACCACAGTCACTGCATTCCATTTCCATCAGTCACTGTTTCCCGTATCTCACAGGCGCTGCATTCAATTTCCCACACTCACTGCATCCCATTTCCCATAGTCACAGCATCTCCTTTCCCTCAGTCTCTGCATTGCATTTCACTCAGTCAATGCTTCCCATGTCCCTCAGTCACTGCATCCCATGTCCCTCAGTCACTGCATCCCATTTCCCACAGTCACTGCATCTCATTTCACTCAGTCACTGCATCCCATTTCCCTCAGTCACTGCATCTCATTTCACTCAGGCACTGTATCCCATTTGCCTCACACTCTGCACCCCAAGTCCGCTCGGGCACTGCATCCCCATGAACTCAGTCACTCCTTCCCAGTACCTCAGTCACTGCATCCCATTTCCATCAGGTACTGCATCACATTTCCATCAGACACTACAGCTCATGTCACTCTGTCACTGCATCCCATTACCCTCAGTCACTGCATCCCATTTCACTCAGTCACTGCATTCCATTTCCCTCAGTCACTGCATCTCCTTCACCACAGTCACTGCATCCCATTTCACGCAGTCACTGCATCACATTTCACTCAGTCACTGCATCATATTTTACTCAGTCACTGCATCCCATTTCACTCAATAACTGCATCTCCTTCACCACAGTCACTGCGTCCAATTTCCATCAGTCACTGTTTGCTGTATCTCACAGACGCTGCATTCAATTTCCCACCCTCACTGCATCCCATTTCCCATCGTCACAGCATCACCTTTCCCTCAGTCTCTGCATCGCAATTCACTCAGTGATTGCATCCCATTTCCCTCAGTCACTGCATACCATTTAGCTCAGTAACTGCATCCCATTTCCCTCAGTCACTGCATCCCATTTCCCTCAGTCACTGCATCCCATTTCCCTCAGTCACTGCATCCCATTTCACTCAGCCACTGCATCCCATTTCACTCAGCGACAGCATCACCGTTCACTCACTGACTGAATCACAGTACACTCAGTGAGTGCATCATATTTCACTCAGTGACGGAATCACATTTCACTCAGTGACTGAATCACATTTCACTGAGTCACTGCGTCGCATTTCACACAGTCACTGCATCGCATTTCACGCAGTCACTGCATCGCATTTCACGCAGTCACTGCATCGCATTTCACGCAGTCACTGCATCGCATTTCACGCAGTCACTGCAACTCCTTCACCACAGTCACAGCATCCCATTTCCATCAGTCACTGGTTCTCGTATCTCACAGACGCTGCATTCAATTTCCGACACTCACTGTATCCCATTTCCCAGAGACACAGCATCTCCTTTCCCACAGTCTCTGCATCTCATTTCAATCAGTGATTGCATCCTACTTCCCAAAAATACTGCATCCCATTTCCCTCAGTCACCGCATCCCATTTCCCTCAGTCACTGCATCCAATTTCCATCAGTCACTGCATCCCATTTCACCTAGTCACTGCATCCCATTGCACTCAGTGATGCATCCCATTGCACTCAGTGACTGCATCGCATTTCACTGAGTCACTGCATTCCATTTCACGCAATCCACTGCATCCCATTTCCCTCAGTCACAGCATCCCAATTCCCTCAGGTCACTGCATCCCATGTCCGTGTGTCACTGCATCCCATGTCCGTGTGTCACTGCATCCCATGTCCCTCAGTCACTGCATCCCATGTCCCTAAGTCACTGCATCCCATGTCCCTCAGTCACAGCATCCCATTTCACTCAGTCAGTGCGTCCCTTTTCGGTCAGGCACTGTATCCCATTTCCCTCAGTCACTGCACCCCAAGCCCGCGCGGGCACTGATTCCCTATTAACTCAGAAACTCCTTCCCAGTACCTCCTTCAATGCAGCTCATGTCACTCTGTCACTTCATCCCATTTCCCTCAGTCACTGCATCCCATGTCCCTCAGTCACTGCATCTCATTTCGCTCAGTCACTGCATCGCATTCCCCTCAGTCACTGCATCGCATTCCCCTCAGTCACTGCATCGCATTCCCCTCAGTCACTGCATCCCGTTTCCATCAGTCATGCATCCCATTTCCCTCAGTCACTGCATCCCATGTCCCTCAGTCACTGCATCTCATTTCGCTCAGTCACTGCATCCCATTTCCATGAGTCACTGCATCGCATTCCCCTCAGTCACTGCATCGCATTCCCCTCAGTCACTGCATCGCGTTTCCATCAGTCATGCATCGCATTTAGCTCAGTCACTGCATCCCATTTCACTCAGTCACTGCATCCAATGTCACTCAGTCACTGCATCCCAGGTCACTCAGTCACTGCATCCCAGGTCACTCAGTCACTGCGTCCCATTTCAGACAGTCACTGCATCTCCTATGCTCAGTCGCTGCATCCCATTTCACGAAGTCACTGCTGCCCATTTCACTTAGTCACTGCGGCCCATCTAACAGTCACTGCATCCCATTTCCTCAGTCACTGCATCCCATTCCCCTCAGACACAACATGCCATTTCCCACAGTCACCGCATCTCCTTCCCTCCGTTACTGCATCCCAGTTCACTCAGTAACACCAGCGCATTTCACTCATTGACTGCATCCCATTCCCCTCAGACACAACATGCCATTTCCCACAGTCACCGCATCTCCTTCCCTCCGTTACTGCATCCCATTTCACTCAGTAAGACCAGCGCATTTCACTCATTCACTGCATCCCATTGCACTCAGACACTGCATCCCATTTCCCTCAGTCACTGGATCCCATTTCCATCAGACACTGCGTCCCATTTCAATCAGTCACAGCACCCCTTTTCCCACAGTCAGTGCATCTCCTTTCCTCAGTCACTGCATCCCATTTCACTCAGTCACTGCAACCCATTTCACACAGTCACTGCAGGTCACTTCACTCAGTCACTGCATACCATTTAAGAGTCACTGCATCCCAAAACCGTCAGTCACAGCATCCCATTTCTCTCAGTCACAGCATGCCATTTCCCACAGTCACTGCATCTCCTTTCCCTCAGTCACTGCATCCCATTTCCCACAGTCACTGCATCCCATTTCCAACAGTGACTGCATCCCATTTCCAACAGTCACTGCATCCCATTGCCAACAGTCACTGCAATCCATTTCCAACAGTCACTGCATCCCATTTCCAAGAGTCACTGCATCCCATTTCACTCTGACACTGCATCCCGTTTCGCTCAGTCACTGCATCCCATTACCGTCCATCACTCCATCCAATTACTGTCAGTCACCGCATCCCCATTCGGTCAGTCACCGCATCCCCATTCGATCAGTCACTGCATCCCATTACACTCAGTAACTGCATCCATTTGACACAGTCACTGCAACCCATTTCCCTCAGTCACTTCATCCCATTTCCACCAATTACTGCATCCCATTTCACTCAGCCACTGCATCCCATTTCACTCAGCCACTGCATCCCATTTCACTCGGCCACCGCATCCTAGATCACACAGTCACTGCAGCCCATTACACTCAGTCACTGCATCCATTTGACACAGTCACTGCATCCCATTTCCCTCAGTCACTGCATCCCATTTCCACCAATTACTGCATCACATTTCACTCAGCCACTGCATCCCATTTCACTCAGCCACTGCATCCCATTTCACACAGTCACTGCATCCCATTTCACTCAGTCACTGCATCTCTTTCCCCTCAGTCACTGCATCCCATTACCCTGAGTCACAGTATGCCATTTCCCACAGACAATGCATCTCCTTTCCCCCAGTCAGTGCATCTCCTTTCTCTCAGTCACTGCATCTCCTTTCCCGCAGTCACAGCATCCCATTTCACTCAGTCACAGCATCCCATTTAACGGAGACAGTAAATCCCATTCAATTGAGACACTGCATCCATTTCACTCAGTCACTGCCTCCCAGTTCACACAGTCACTGCATCCCAGTTCACACAGTCACTGCATCCCATTTCCCTCAGTCACTGCAGCCCATTCCCCTCAGTCACTGCATCCCATTACCCTGAGTCACAGTGTGCCATTTCGCACAGTCACTGTATCTCCTTTCCCTCAGTCACTGCATCCCATTTCCCACAGTCACTGCATCCCATTTTCAACAGTAACTGCAGCCCATTGCCAACAGTCACTGCAATCCATAACCAACAGTCACTGCATCCCATTTCCAAGAGTCAGTGCATCACATTTCACTCAGCCACTGCATCCCATTTCACTCAGTCACTGCATCTCTTTCCCCTCAGTCACTGCATCCCATTACCCTGAGTCACAGTATGCCATTCCCCTCAGACACTGCATCGCATTCCCCTCAGTCACTGCAACCCATTTCCATCAGTCATGCATGCCATTTAGTTCAGTCACTGCATCCCATTTAACGGAGACAGTAAATCCCATTCAATTGTGACACTGCATCCATTTCACTCAGTCACTGCATCCCAGGTCACTCAGTCACTGCATCCCAGGTCACTCAGTCACTGCGTCCCATTTCAGACAGTCACTGCATCTCCTTTCCTCAGTCGCTGCATCCCATTTCACGAAGTCACTGCTGCCCATTTCACTCAGTCACTGCGGCCCATCTAACAGTCACTGCATCCCATTTCCTCAGTCACTGCATCCCATTCCCCTCAGACACAACATGCCATTTCCCAAAGTCACCGCATCTCCTTCCCTCCGTTACTGCATCCCATTTCACTCAGTAAGACCAGCGCATTTCACTCATTCACTGCATCCCATTGCACTCAGACACTGCATCCCATTTTCCTCAGTCACTGGATCCCATTTCCATCAGACACTGCATCCCATTTCCCTCAGTCACAGCACCCCTTTTCCCACAGTCAGTGCATCTCCTTTCCTCAGTCACTGCATCCCATTTCACTCAGTCACTGCAACCCATTTCGCACAGTCACTGCAGCCCACTTCACTCAGTCACTGCATCCCATTTAAGAGTCAATGCATCCCAAAACCGTCAGTCACAGCATCCCATTTCTCTCAGTCACAGCATGCCATTTCCCACAGTCACTGCATCTCCTTTCCCTCAGTCACTGCATCCCATTTCCCACAGTCACTGCATCCCATTTCCAACAGTGACTGCATCCCATTGCCAACAGTCACTGCAATCCATTTACAACAGTCACTGCATCCCATTTCCAAGAGTCACTGCATCCCATTTCACTCAGCCACTGCATCCCATTTTCCTCAGTCACTGCATCCCACTTCACTCAATCACTGCAGGCCATTTCACTCATTGACTGCATCCATTTCACTCTGACACTGCGTCCCGTTTCCCTCAGTCACTGCATCCCATTACCGTCCATCACTCCATCCAATTACTGTCAGTCAACACATCCCAATTCGATCAGTCACTGCATCCCATTACACTCAGTCACTGCATCCATTTGACACAGTCACTGTATCCCATTTCACTCAGCCACTGCATCCCATTTCACTCAGCCACTGCATCCCATTTCACTCGGCCACCGCATCCTAGATCACACAGTCACTGCATTACAGTTCACACAGACACTGCAGCCCATTTCACACAGTCACTGCATCCCATTTCACACAGTCACTGATTCCCATTTCACTCAGTCACTGCATCCCATTACCCTGAGTCACAGTATGCCATTTCCCACAGACACTGAATTTCCTTTCCGCCAGTCACTGCATCTCCTTTCTCTCAGTCACTGCATCTCCTTTCCCTGAGTCACAGCATCCCATTTCACTCAGTCACAGCATCCCATTTAAAGGAGACAGTAAATCCCATTCAATTGAGACACTGCATCCATTTCACTCAGTCACTGCATCCCAGTTCACACAGTCACTGCATCCCAGTTCACACAGTCACTGCATCCCAGTTCACACAGTCACTGCATCCCATTTCCCTCAGTCACTGCAGCCCATTCCCCTCAGTCACTGTATCCCATTACCCTGAGTCACAGTGTGCCATTTCGCACAGTCACTGTATCTCCTTTCCCTCAGTCACTGCATACCATTTCCCACAGTCACTGCATCCCATTTCCAACAGTGACTGCATCCCATTGCCAACAGTCACTGCAATCCATTTCCAACAGTCACTGCATCCCATTTCCAAGAGTCAGTGCATCCCATTTCACTCAGCCACTGCATCCCATTTCCCTCAGTCACAGCATCCCACTTCACTCATTGACTGCATCCCATTTCACTCTGACACCGCATCCCATTTCCATCAGTCGCTGCATCCCATTACACTCAGTCACTGCATCCATTTGACACAGTCACTGCATCCCATTTCCCTCAGTCACTGCATCCCATTTCCACCAATTACTGCATCACACTTCACTCAGCCACTGCATCCCATTTCACTCAGCCACTGCATCCCATTTCACGCAGCCACTGCATCCCATTTCACGCAGCCACTGCATCCCATTTCACACAGTCACTGCATCCCATTTCCACCAATTACTGCATCACATTTCACTCAGCCACTGCATCCCATTTCCCTCAGCCACTGCATCCCATTTCACACAGTCACTGCATCCCATTTCACTCAGTCACTGCATCCCATTTAATGGAGACAGTAAATCCCATTCAATTGAGACAGTGCATCCATTTCACTCAGTCACTGCATCCCAGTTCACACAGTCACTGCATCCCAATTCCCACAGACACTGCATCTCCTTTCCCTCAGTCACTGCATCTCCTTTCCCTCAGCCATAGCATCCCATTTCACTCAGTCACTGCATCCCATTAAACGGAGACAGTAAATCCCAATCAATTGAGACACTGCATCCATTTCACTCAGTCACTGCATCCTAGTTCACACAGTCACGGCATCCCAGTTCACACAGTCACTGCATCCCATTTCCCTCAATCACTGCAGCCCATTTCACTCAGTCACTGCAAACCATTTCCACAATCACTGCATCTTCGTTCCCTCAGTCACTGCATCCCATTTCCATGAGTCACTGCATCGCATTCCCCTCAGTCACTGCAACCCATTTCCATCAGTCATGCATGCCATTTAGTTCAGTCACTGCATCCCATTTCACTCAGTCACTGCATCCCATTTAACGGAGACAGTAAATCCCATTCACTTGAGACACTGCATCCATTTCACTCAGTCACTGTATCCCAGTTCACACAGTCACTGCATCCCAGTTCACACAGTCAGTGCATCCCATTTCCCTCAGTCACTGCAGCCCATTTCGCTCAGTCACTGCAGCCCATTTCCACAGTCACTGCATCTCCGTTTCCTCAGTCACTGCATCCCATTTCCATGAGTCACTGCATCGCATTCCCCTCAGTCACTGCATCGCATTCCCCTCAGTCACTGCATCGAATTCCCCTCAGTCACTGCACCCTATTTCCATCAGTCATGCATCGCATTTAGCTCAGTCACTGCATCCTATTTCACTCAGTCACTGCATCCAATGTCACTCAGTCACTGCATCCCAGTTCACTCAGTCACTGCATCCCAGGTCACTCAGTCACTGCATCCCAGGTCACTCAGTCACTGCGTCCCATTTCAGACAGTCACTGCATCTCCTTTGCTCAGTCGCTGCATCCCATTTCACGAAGTCACTGCTGCCCATTTCACTTAGTCACTGCAGCCCATCTAACAGTCACTGCATCCCATTTCCTCAGTCACTGCATCCCATTTCACTCAGTAAGACCAGCGCATTTCACTCATTCACTGCATCCTATTGCACTCAGACACTGCATCCCATTTCCATCAGTCACTGGATCCCATTTCCATCAGACACTGCATCCCATTTCCCTCAGTCACAGCACCCCTTTTCCCACAGTCAGTGCATCTCCTTACCTCAGTCACTGCATCCCATTTCACTCAGTCACTGCAACCCATTTCGCACAGTCACTGCATCTCCTTTCCTCCAGTCACTGCATCCCATTTCCCACAGTCACTGCATCCCATTTCCAACAGTGACTGCATCCCATTGCCAACAGTCACTGCAATCCATTTCCAACAGTCACTGCATCCCATTTCACTCAGCCACTGCATCCCATTTCCCACAGACTCTGCATCTCCTTTCCCTCAGTCACTGCATCTCCTTGCCCTCAGCCACAGCATCCCATTTCACTCAGTCACTGCATCCCATTTAACGGAGACAGTAAATCCCAATCAAGTGAGACACTGCATCCATTTCACTCAGTCACTGCATCCCAGTTCACACAGTCACGGCATCCCAGTTCACACAGTCACTGCATCCCATTTCCCTCAATCACTGCAGCCCATTTCACTCAGTCACTGCAACCCATTTCCACAATCACTGCATCTTCGTTCCCTCAGTCACTGCATCCCATTCCCCTCAGTCACTGCATCGCATTCGCCTCAGTCACTGCATCGCATTCCCCTCAGTCACTGCATCGCATTCCCCTCAGTCACTGCATCGCATTCCCCTCAGTCACTGCATCCCGTTTCCATCAGTCATGCATCACATTTCGCTCAGTCACTGCATCCCATTTCACTCAGTCACTGCATCCAATGTCACTCAGTCACTGCATCCCAGGTCACTCAGTCACTGCGTCCCATTTCAGACAGTCACTGCATCTCCTTTCCTCAGTCGCTGCATCCCATTTCACGAAGTCACTGCTGCCCATTTCACTCAGTCACTGCGGCCCATCTAACAGTCACTGCATCCCATTTCCTCAGTCACTGCATCCCATTCCCCTCAGACACAACATGCCATTTCCCACTGCATCCCAGGTCACTCAGTCACAGCACCCCTTTTCCCACAGTCAGTGCATCTCCTTTCCTCAGTCACTGCATCCCATTTCACTCAGTCACTGCAACCCATTTCGCACAGCCAGTGCAGCTCACTTCACTCAGTCACTGCATACCATTTAAGAGTCACTGCATCCCAAAACCGTCAGTCACAGCATCCCATTTCTCTCAGTCACAGCATGCCATTTCCCACAGTCACTGCATCTCCTTTCCCTCAGTCACTGCATCCCATTTCCCACAGTCACTGCATCCCATTTCCAACAGTGACTGCATCCCATTGCCAACAGTCATTGCAATCCATTTCCAACAGTCACTGCATCCCATTTCCAAGAGTCACTGCATCCCATTTCACTCAGCCACTGCATATCATTTCCCTCAGTCACTGCATCCCACTTCACTCAATCACTGCAGGCCATTTCACTCATTGACTGCATCCCATTTCACTCTGACACTGCGTCCCGTTTCCCTCAGTCACTGCATCCCATTACCGTCCATCACTCCATCCAATTACTGTCAGTCACCGCGTCCCCATTCGATCAGTCACTGCATCCCATTACACTCAGTAACTGCATCCATTTGACACAGTCACTGCATCCCATTTCCCTCAGTCACTGCATCCCATTTCCACCAATTACTGCATCCCATTTCACTCAGCCACTGCATCCCATTTCACTCAGCCACTGCATCCCATTTCACTCGGCCACCGCATCCTAGATCACACAGTCACTGCATTACAGTTCACACAGACACTGCAGCCCATTACACTCAGTCACTGCATCCATTTGACACAGTCACTGCATCTGATTTCCCTCAGTCACTGCATCCCATTTCCACCAATTGCTGCATCACATTTCACTCAGCCACTGCATCCCATTTCACTCAGCCACTGCATCCCATTTCACACAGTCACTGCATCCCATTTCACACAGTCACTGCATCCCATTTCACTCAGTCACTGCATCTCTTTCCCCTCAGTCACTGCATCCCATTACCCTGAGTCACAGCACCCCATTTCCCACAGACAATGCATCTCCTTTCCCCCAGTCACTGCATCCCAGTTCACACAGTCACTGCATCCCAGTTCACACAGTCACTGCATCCCAGTTCACACAGTCACTGCATGCCATTTCCCTCAGTCACTGCAGCCCATTCCCCTCAGTCACTGCATCCCATTACCCTGAGTCACAGTGTGCTATTTCGCACAGTCACTGCATCTCCTTTCCCTCAGTCACTGCATCCCATTTCCCACAGTCACTGCATCCCATTTCCAACAGTAACTGCATCCCATTGCCAACAGTCACTGCAATCCATTTCCAACAGTCACTGCATCCCATTTCCAAGAGTCAGTGCATCCCATTTCACTCAGCCACTGCATCCCATTTCACTCAGCCACTGCATCCCATTTCACACAGTCACTGCATCCCATTTCACTGTCACTGCATCTCTTTTCCCTCAGTCACTGCATCCCATTACCCTGAGTCACAGTATGCCATTTCCAAAAGACACTGCATCTCCTTTCCCTCAGTCACTGCATCTCCTTTCCCTCAGCCACAGCATCCCATTTCACTCAGACACTGCATCCCATTTAACGGAGACAGTAAATCCCAATCAATTGAGACACTGCATCCATTTCACTCAGTCACTGCATCCCAGTTCACACAGTCACGGCATCCCAGTTCACACAGTCACTGCATCCCATTTCACTCAGTCACTGCAGCCCATTTCACTCAGTCACTGCAACCCATTTCCACAATCACTGCATCTTCGTTCCCTCAGTCACTGCAGCCCATTTCCATGAGTCACTGCATCGCATTCCCCTCAGACACTGCATCGCATTCCCCTCAGTCACTGCAACCCATTTCCATCAGTAATGCATGCCATTTAGTTCAGTCACTGCATCCCATTTCACTCAGTCACTGCATCCCATTTAACGGAGACAGTAAATCCCATTCAATTGTGACACTGCATCCATTTCACTCAGTCACTGCATCCCAGTTCACAAAGTCACTGCATCCCATTTCACTCAGTCACTGCATCTCTTTCCCCTCAGTCACTGCATCCCATTACCCTGAGTCACAGTATGCCATTTCCCACAGACACTGCATCTCCTTTCCCTCAGTCACTGCATCCCATTTCCCTCAGTCACTGCATCCCATTTCCACCAATTACTGCATCCCATTTCACTCAGCCACTGCATCCCATTTCACTCAGCCACTGCATCCCATTTCACTCGGCCACCGCATCCTAGATCACTCAGTCACTGCATTACAGTTCACACAGACACTGCATCCCATTTCACTCAGTCACTGCATCTCATTCCCCTCAGTCACTGCATCCCATTACCCTGAGTCACAGTATGCCATTTCCCACAGACACTGCATCTCCTTTCCCTCAGTCACTGCATCTCCTTTCCCTCAGTCACTGCATCTCCTTTCCCTCAGTCACTGCATCCCATTTCACTCAGTCACTGCATCCCATTTCCCTCAGTCACTGCATCCCATTTCCCTCAGTCACTGCATCCATTTCACTCAGTCACTGCATCCCAGTTCACACAGTCACTGCATCCCATGTCCCTCAGTCACTCCTATCCAGTACCTCAGTCACTGCATCCCAGTTCACACAGTCACTGCATCCCATGTCCCTCAGTCACTCCTATCCAGTACCTCAGTCACTGCATCCCATTTCCCTCAGTTACCACGTCACATTTCCATCAGACACTGCAGCTCATGTCACTCTGTCACTGCATCACATTTCCATCAGACACTGCGTCTCATTTCACTCATTCACTGCATCCCATTCCACGCAGTCACTGCATCCCATTCCACTCAGTCACTGCATCCCACTCCACTCAGTCACTGCATCCCATTTCACTCAGTCAGTGCGTCACATTTCACTCAGGCACTGCATCCCATTTCACTCAGTCACTGTATCCCATTTCGCTAACTCACTGCACCCCAAGCCCGCTCGGGCACTGCATCCCTATTCACTCAGTCACTCCTTCCCAGGACCTCAGTCACTGCATCGCATTTCACTCAGTCACTGCATCCATTTCAATCAGTCACTGCATCCCATTACCATCAGTCACTGCATCCCATTACCCTCAGTCGCAGCATCCCATTTCACTCAGCACTGCATTCCTGTTCACAAGATCAACGCATCCCAGTTCACACAGACACTGCATCCCATTTCAAACAGTCACTGCATCTCATTTCACTCATTCAAAGCTTCACATTCCACTCAGTCACCACTTCCCATTTCCCACAGTCACTGCATCTCCTTTCCTCAGTCACTGCATCCCATTTCACTCAGTCACTGCAGGCCATTTCCCTCAGTCATTGCATCCCATTTACATCAGTCACTACATCCCATTACCCTCAGTCACTGCATCACAGTACGCTCAGTCACAGCATCCCATTTCCCTCAAATACTGCATCCCATTTCCCTCAGACACTGCATCCCATTCCCATCAGTCACTGCATCCCATTACCCTCTGTCACAGTATCCCATTTCACTCAGGCACTGCATCCCATTCCCCTCAGTCACTGCATCCCATTACACTCAGTCACAGCATCCATTTGACACAGTCACTGCATCCCATTTCCCTCAGTCACTGCATCCCATTTCCACCAATTACTGCATCCCATTTCACTCAGCCACTGCATCCCATTTCACTCAGTCACTGCATCCCATTTCCCTCAGTCACTGCAGCTCATTTCCCACAGTCCCTGCATCTCCGTTCCCTCAGTCACTGCATCCCATTTCCATGAGTCACTGCATCGCATTCCCCTCAGTCACTGCATCGCATTCCCCTCAGTCACTGCATCCCATTTCCACCAATTACTGCATCCCATTTCACTCGGCCACCGCATCCTAGATCACACAGTCACTGCATTACAGCTCACCCAGACACTGCATCCCAGTTCACACAGTCACTGCAGCCCATTCCCCTCAGTCACTGCATCCCATTACCCTGAGTCACAGTATGCCATTTCCCACAGACACTGCATCCCATTTCCCACAGACACTGCATCTCCTTTCCCCCAGTCACTGCATCTCCTTTCCCCCAGTCACTGCATCTCCTTTCCCTCAGCCACAGCATCCCATTTCACTCAGTCACTGTATCCCATTTCACTCCGTCACTGCATCCCATTTAACGGAGACAGTAAATCCCAATCAATTGAGACACTGCATCCATTTCACTCAGTCACTGCATCCCAGTTCACACAGTCACTACATCCCAGTTCACACAGTCACTGCATCCCATTTCCCTCAGTCACTGCAGCCCATTTCTCTCAGTCACTGCAACTCATTTCCACAATCACTGCATCTCCGTTCCCTCAGTCCCTGCATCGCATTCCCCTCAGTCCCTGCATCGCATTCCCCTCAGTCCCTGCATCGCATTCCCCTCAGTCACTGCATCCCATTTCCATCAGTCATGCATCCCATTTAGTTCAGTCACTGCATCCCATTTAACGGAGACAGTAAATCCCATTCAATTGAGACACTGCATCCATTTCACTCAGTCACTGCATCCCAGTTCACACAGTCACTGCATCCCAGTTCACACAGTCACTGCATCCTATTTCCATGAGTCACTGCATCGCATTCCCCTCAGTCACTGCATCCCATTTCCATCAGTCATGCATCCCATTTAGCTCAGTCACTGCATCCCATTTCACTCAGTCACTGCATCCAATGTCACTCAGTCACTGCATCCAATGTCACTCAGTCACTGCATCCCAGGTCACTCAGTCACTGCATCCCAGGTCACTCAGTCACTGCGACCCATTTCAGACAGTCACTGCATCCCATTTCAGACAGTCACTGCATCTCCTTTCCTCAGTCGCTGCATCCCATTTCACGAAGTCACTGCATCCCATTTCACTCAGTCACTGCGGCCCATCTAACAGTCACTGCATCTCCTTTCCTCAGTCGCTGCATCCCATTTCACGAAGTCACTGCATCCCATTGCACTCAGACACTGCATCCAATTTCCCTCAGTCACGGCACCCCTTTTCCCACAGTGAGTGCATCTCCTTTCCTCAGTCACTGCATCCCATTTCACTCAGTCACAGCACCCCTTTTCCCACAGTTAGTGCATCTCCTTTCCACAGTCACTGCATCCCATTTCACTCAGTCACTGCAACCCATTTCGCACAGTCCCTGCAGCCGACTTCACTCAGTCACTGCATCCCTTTTAAGAGTCACTGCATCCCATTTCACTCGGCCACCGCATCCTAGATCACACAGTCACTGCATTACAGTTCACACAGACACTGCAACCCATTTCCCACAGTCACTGCATCCCATTTCCCTCAGTCACTGCATCCCATTAGACATAGTCACAGCATCCCAGTTTACTCAGTCACTGCAACCCAGTTCAATCAGTCTCGGCATCCCATTCCCCTCAGTCACTGCATTCCATCACCCTCAGACACAGCATGCCATTTCCCACATTCACTGCATCTCCTTTCCATCAGTCAGCGCATCCCATTTCACTCAGTCACTGCATCCCATTTCACTCAGTCACTGCATCCCATTTCACTCAGTCACAGTATCCTGTTTCCACAGTCACTGCATCTCCTTTCCCTAAGTCAATGCATCCCATTTCCATCAGTCACTGCATCCCATTCCCATCAGTCACTGCATCCCATTCCCATCAGTCACTGCATCTCCTTTCCCTCAGTCACTGTATCCCATTACGCTCAGTCACAGCAGCCCATTTCACTCACTCACAGCATCCCATTTCCATTAGTCACTGCATCACATTTCACTCAGCCACTGCATCCCATTTCACGCAGCCACTGCATCCCATTTCACTCAGCCACTGCATCCCATTTCACTCAGCCACTGCATCCCAGTTCACACATTCACTGCATCCCATTTCACACAGTCACTGCATCTCATTTCACTCATTCAATGCTTCACATTACACTAAGTCAGTGCGTCCCATTTCCCTCAGTCACTGCAGCCCACTTCACTCATTCACTGCGTCCCATTGCACTCAGTCACAGCATGCCATTTCCCACAGTCACCGCATCTCCTTTCCTCCGTTACTGCATCCCATTTCACTCAGTAACTGCAGCACATTTCACTCATTCACTGCATCCCATTGCACTCAGACACGGCATCCCATTTCGCACAGTCACTGCATCCCATTTCACTCAGCCACTGCATCCCACTTCACACATTCACTGCATCCCATTTCACACAGTCACTGCATCTCATTTCACTCATTCAATGCTTCACATTACACTAAGTCAGTGCGTCCCATTTCCCTCAGTCACTGCAGCCCATTTCACTCATTCACTGCGTCCCATTTCACACAGTCACTGATTCCCATTTCACTCAGTCACTGCATCCCATTACCGTCCATCACTCCATCCAATTACTGTCAGTCAACGCATCCCAATTCGATCAGTCACTGCATCCCATTACACTCAGTCACTGCATCCATTTGACACAGTCACTGCATCCCATTTCCCTCACTCACTGCATCCCATTTCATTCAGCCACTGCATCCCATTTCACTCAGCCACTGCATCCCATTTCACTCAGCCACTGCATCCCATTTCACTCAGCCACCGCATCCTAGATCACACAGTCACTGCATTACAGTTCACACAGACACTGCAGCCCATTTCACACAGTCACTGCATCCCATTTCACACAGTCACTGATTCCCATTTCACTCAGTCACTGCATCCCATTACCCTGAGTCACAGTATGCTATTTCCCACAGACACTGAATTTCCTTTCCCCCAGTCACTGCATCTCCTTTCCCTCAGTCACAGCATCCCATTTCACTCAGTCACTGCATCCCATTTAACGGAGACAGTAAATCCCATTCAATTGAGACACTGCATCCATTTCACTCAGTCACTGCATCCCAGTTCACACAGTCACTGCATCCCAGTTCACACAGTCACTGCATCCCATTTCCCTCAGTCACTGCAGCCCATTCCCCTCAGTCACTGTATCCCATTACCCTGAGTCACAGTGTGCCATTTCGCACAGTCACTGTATCTCCTTTCCCTCAGTCACTGCATCCCATTTCCCACAGTCACTGCATCCCATTTCCAACAGTGACTGCATCCCATTGCCAACAGTCACTGCAATCCATTTCCAACAGTCACTGCATCCCATTTCCAAGAGTCAGTGCATCCCATTTCACTCAGCCACTGCATCCCATTTCCCTCAGTCACAGCATCCCACTTCACTCATTGACTGCATCCCATTTCACTCTGACACCGCATCCCATTTCCATCAGTCACTGCATCCCATTACACTCGGTCACTGCATCCATTTGACACAGTCACTGCATCCCATTTCCCTCAGTCACTGCATCCCATTTCCACCAATTACTGCATCACATTTCACTCAGCCACTGCATCCCATTTCACTCAGCCACTGCATCTCATTTCACTCAGCCACTGCATCCCATTTCACACAGTCACTGCATCCCATTTCCCTCAGTCACTGCATCCCATTTCCACCAATTACTGCATCCCATTTCCCTCAGCCACTGCATCCCATTTCCCTCAGCCACTGCATCCCATTTCACTCAGCCACTGCATCCCATTTCACACAGTCACTGCATCCCATTTCACTCAGTCACTGCATCCCATTTAACGGAGACAGTAAATCCCATTCAATTGAGACAGTGCATCCATTTCACTCAGTCACTGCATCCCATTTACATCAGTCACTACATCCCATTACCCTCAGTCACTGCATCACAGTACGCTCAGTCACAGCATCCCATTTCCCTCAAATACTGCATCCCATTTCCCTCAGACACTGCATCCCATTCCCATCAGTCACTGCATCCCATTACCCTCTGTCACAGTATCCCATTTCACTCAGGCACTGCATCCCATTCCCCTCAGTCACTGCATCCCATTACACTCAGTCACAGCATCCATTTGACACAGTCACTGCATCCCATTTCCCTCAGTCACTGCATCCCATTTCCACCAATTACTGCATCCCATTTCACTCAGCCACTGCATCCCATTTCACTCAGTCACTGCATCCCATTTCCCTCAGTCACTGCAGCTCATTTCCCACAGTCCCTGCATCTCCGTTCCCTCAGTCACTGCATCCCATTTCCATGAGTCACTGCATCGCATTCCCCTCAGTCACTGCATCGCATTCCCCTCAGTCACTGCATCCCATTTCCACCAATTACTGCATCCCATTTCACTCGGCCACCGCATCCTAGATCACACAGTCACTGCATTACAGCTCACCCAGACACTGCATCCCATTTCCCTCAGTCACTGCAGCCCATTCCCCTCAGTCACTGCATCCCATTACCCTGAGTCACAGTATGCCATTTCCCACAGACACTGCATCCCATTTCCCACAGACACTGCATCTCCTTTCCCCCAGTCACTGCATCTCCTTTCCCCCAGTCACTGCATCTCCTTTCCCTCAGCCACAGCATCCCATTTCACTCAGTCACTGCATCCCATTTCACTCCGTCACTGCATCCCATTTAACGGAGACAGTAAATCCCAATCAATTGAGACACTGCATCCATTTCACTCAGTCACTGCATCCCAGTTCACACAGTCACTACATCCCAGTTCACACAGTCACTGCATCCCATTTCCCTCAGTCACTGCAGGCCATTTCTCTCAGTCACTGCAACCCATTTCCACAATCACTGCATCTCCGTTCCCTCAGTCCCTGCATCGCATTCCCCTCAGTCCCTGCATCGCATTCCCCTCAGTCCCTGCATTGCATTCCCCTCAGTCACTGCATCCCATTTCCATCAGTCATGCATCCCATTTAGTTCAGTCACTGCATCCCATTTCACTCAGTCACTGCATCCCATTTAACGGAGACAGTAAATCCCATTCAATTGAGACACTGCATCCATTTCACTCAGTCACTGCATCCCAGTTCACACAGTCACTGCATCCCAGTTCACACAGTCACTGCATCCTATTTCCATGAGTCACTGCATCGCATTCCCCTCAGTCACTACATCCCATTTCCATCAGTCATGCATCCCATTTAGCTCAGTCACTGCATCCCATTTCACTCAGTCACTGCATCCAATGTCACTCAGTCACTGCATCCAATGTCACTCAGTCACTGCATCCCAGGTCACTCAGTCACTGCATCCCAGGTCACTCAGTCACTGCGACCCATTTCAGACAGTCACTGCATCCCATTTCAGACAGTCACTGCATC
This sequence comes from Stegostoma tigrinum, assembly GCF_030684315.1. Lineage (NCBI taxonomy): Eukaryota > Metazoa > Chordata > Chondrichthyes > Orectolobiformes > Stegostomatidae > Stegostoma > Stegostoma tigrinum. The sequence goes on from NW_026728813.1 coordinate 1,380,211, forward strand.
TCCTTTCCTCAGTCGCTGCATCCCATTTCACGAAGTCACTGCATCCCATTTCACTCAGTCACTGCGGCCCATCTAACAGTCACTGCATCTCCTTTCCTCAGTCGCTGCATCCCATTTCACGAAGTCACTGCATCCCATTGCACTCAGACACTGCATCCAATTTCCCTCAGTCACAGCACCCCTTTTCCCACAGTGAGTGCATCTCCTTTCCTCAGTCACTGCATCCCATTTCACTCAGTCACAGCACCCCTTTTCCCACAGTTAGTGCATCTCCTTTCCACAGTCACTGCATCCCATTTCACTCAGTCACTGCATCCCATTTAACGGAGACAGTAAATCCCATTCAATTGTGACACTGCATCCATTTCACTCAGTCACTGCATCCCAGTTCACAAAGTCACTGCATCCCATTTCACTCAGTCACTGCATCTCTTTCCCCTCAGTCACTGCATCCCATTACCCTGAGTCACAGTATGCCATTTCCCACAGACACTGCATCTCCTTTCCCTCAGTCACTGCATCCCATTTCCCTCAGTCACTGCATCCCATTTCCACCAATTACTGCATCCCATTTCACTCAGCCACTGCATCCCATTTCACTCAGCCACTGCATCCCATTTCACTCGGCCACCGCATCCTAGATCACTCAGTCACTGCATTACAGTTCACACAGACACTGCATCCCATTTCACTCAGTCACTGCATCTCATTCCCCTCAGTCACTGCATCCCATTACCCTGAGTCACAGTATGCCATTTCCCACAGACACTGCATCTCCTTTCCCTCAGTCACTGCATCTCCTTTCCCTCAGTCACTGCATCTCCTTTCCCTCAGTCACTGCATCCCATTTCACTCAGTCACTGCATCCCATTTCCCTCAGTCACTGCATCCCATTTCACTCAGTCACTGCATCCATTTCACTCAGTCACTGCATCCCAGTTCACACAGTCACTGCATCCCATGTCCCTCAGTCACTCCTATCCAGTACCTCAGTCACTGCATCCCATTTCCCTCAGTTACCACGTCACATTTCCATCAGACACTGCAGCTCATGTCACTCTGTCACTGCATCACATTTCCATCAGACACTGCGTCTCATTTCACTCATTCACTGCATCCCATTCCACGCAGTCACTGCATCCCATTCCACTCAGTCACTGCATCCCACTCCACTCAGTCACTGCATCCCATTTCACTCAGTCAGTGCGTCACATTTCACTCAGGCACTGCATCCCATTTCACTCAGTCACTGTATCCCATTTCGCTAACTCACTGCACCCCAAGCCCGCTCGGGCACTGCATCCCTATTCACTCAGTCACTCCTTCCCAGGACCTCAGTCACTGCATCGCATTTCACTCAGTCACTGCATCCATTTCAATCAGTCACTGCATCCCATTACCATCAGTCACTGCATCCCATTACCCTCAGTCGCAGCATCCCATTTCACTCAGCACTGCATTCCTGTTCACAAGATCAACGCATCCCAGTTCACACAGACACTGCATCCCATTTCAAACAGTCACTGCATCTCATTTCACTCATTCAAAGCTTCACATTCCACTCAGTCACCACTTCCCATTTCCCACAGTCACTGCATCTCCTTTCCTCAGTCACTGCATCCCATTTCACTCAGTCACTGCAGGCCATTTCCCTCAGTCATTGCATCCCATTTACATCAGTCACTACATCCCATTACCCTCAGTCACTGCATCACAGTACGCTCAGTCACAGCATCCCATTTCCCTCAAATACTGCATCCCATTTCCCTCAGACACTGCATCCCATTCCCATCAGTCACTGCATCCCATTACCCTCTGTCACAGTATCCCATTTCACTCAGGCACTGCATCCCATTCCCCTCAGTCACTGCATCCCATTACACTCAGTCACAGCATCCATTTGACACAGTCACTGCATCCCATTTCCCTCAGTCACTGCATCCCATTTCCACCAATTACTGCATCCCATTTCACTCAGCCACTGCATCCCATTTCACTCAGTCACTGCATCCCATTTCCCTCAGTCACTGCAGCTCATTTCCCACAGTCCCTGCATCTCCGTTCCCTCAGTCACTGCATCCCATTTCCATGAGTCACTGCATCGCATTCCCCTCAGTCACTGCATCGCATTCCCCTCAGTCACTGCATCCCATTTCCACCAATTACTGCATCCCATTTCACTCGGCCACCGCATCCTAGATCACACAGTCACTGCATTACAGCTCACCCAGACACTGCATCCCAGTTCACACAGTCACTGCAGCCCATTCCCCTCAGTCACTGCATCCCATTACCCTGAGTCACAGTATGCCATTTCCCACAGACACTGCATCCCATTTCCCACAGACACTGCATCTCCTTTCCCCCAGTCACTGCATCTCCTTTCCCCCAGTCACTGCATCTCCTTTCCCTCAGCCACAGCATCCCATTTCACTCAGTCACTGCATCCCATTTCACTCCGTCACTGCATCCCATTTAACGGAGACAGTAAATCCCAATCAATTGAGACACTGCATCCATTTCACTCAGTCACTGCATCCCAGTTCACACAGTCACTACATCCCAGTTCACACAGTCACTGCATCCCATTTCCCTCAGTCACTGCAGCCCATTTCTCTCAGTCACTGCAACTCATTTCCACAATCACTGCATCTCCGTTCCCTCAGTCCCTGCATCGCATTCCCCTCAGTCCCTGCATCGCATTCCCCTCAGTCCCTGCATCGCATTCCCCTCAGTCCCTGCATTGCATTCCCCTCAGTCACTGCATCCCATTTCCATCAGTCATGCATCCCATTTAGTTCAGTCACTGCATCCCATTTAACGGAGACAGTAAATCCCATTCAATTGAGACACTGCATCCATTTCACTCAGTCACTGCATCCCAGTTCACACAGTCACTGCATCCCAGTTCACACAGTCACTGCATCCTATTTCCATGAGTCACTGCATCGCATTCCCCTCAGTCACTGCATCCCATTTCCATCAGTCATGCATCCCATTTAGCTCAGTCACTGCATCCCATTTCACTCAGTCACTGCATCCAATGTCACTCAGTCACTGCATCCAATGTCACTCAGTCACTGCATCCCAGGTCACTCAGTCACTGCATCCCAGGTCACTCAGTCACTGCGACCCATTTCAGACAGTCACTGCATCCCATTTCAGACAGTCACTGCATCTCCTTTCCTCAGTCGCTGCATCCCATTTCACGAAGTCACTGCATCCCATTTCACTCAGTCACTGCGGCCCATCTAACAGTCACTGCATCTCCTTTCCTCAGTCGCTGCATCCCATTTCACGAAGTCACTGCATCCCATTGCACTCAGACACTGCATCCAATTTCCCTCAGTCACAGCACCCCTTTTCCCACAGTGAGTGCATCTCCTTTCCTCAGTCACTGCATCCCATTTCACTCAGTCACAGCACCCCTTTTCCCACAGTTAGTGCATCTCCTTTCCACAGTCACTGCATCCCATTTCACTCAGTCACTGCAACCCATTTCGCACAGTCCCTGCAGCCGACTTCACTCAGTCACTGCATCCCTTTTAAGAGTCACTGCATCCCATTTCACTCGGCCACCGCATCCTAGATCACACAGTCACTGCATTACAGTTCACACAGACACTGCAACCCATTTCCCACAGTCACTGCATCCCATTTCCCTCAGTCACTGCATCCCATTAGACATAGTCACAGCATCCCAGTTTACTCAGTCACTGCAACCCAGTTCAATCAGTCTCGGCATCCCATTCCCCTCAGTCACTGCATTCCATCACCCTCAGACACAGCATGCCATTTCCCACATTCACTGCATCTCCTTTCCATCAGTCAGCGCATCCCATTTCACTCAGTCACTGCATCCCATTTCACTCAGTCACTGCATCCCATTTCACTCAGTCACAGTATCCTGTTTCCACAGTCACTGCATCTCCTTTCCCTAAGTCAATGCATCCCATTTCCATCAGTCACTGCATCCCATTCCCATCAGTCACTGCATCCCATTCCCATCAGTCACTGCATCTCCTTTCCCTCAGTCACTGTATCCCATTACGCTCAGTCACAGCAGCCCATTTCACTCACTCACAGCATCCCATTTCCATTAGTCACTGCATCACATTTCACTCAGCCACTGCATCCCATTTCACGCAGCCACTGCATCCCATTTCACTCAGCCACTGCATCCCATTTCACACAGTCACTGCATCTCATTTCACTCATTCAATGCTTCACATTACACTAAGTCAGTGCGTCCCATTTCCCTCAGTCACTGCAGCCCACTTCACTCATTCACTGCGTCCCATTGCACTCAGTCACAGCATGCCATTTCCCACAGTCACCGCATCTCCTTTCCTCCGTTACTGCATCCCATTTCACTCAGTAACTGCAGCACATTTCACTCATTCACTGCATCCCATTGCACTCAGACACGGCATCCCATTTCGCACAGTCACTGCATCCCATTTCACTCAGCCACTGCATCCCACTTCACACATTCACTGCATCCCATTTCACACAGTCACTGCATCTCATTTCACTCATTCAATGCTTCACATTACACTAAGTCAGTGCGTCCCATTTCCCTCAGTCACTGCAGCCCATTTCACTCATTCACTGCGTCCCATTTCACACAGTCACTGATTCCCATTTCACTCAGTCACTGCATCCCATTACCGTCCATCACTCCATCCAATTACTGTCAGTCAACGCATCCCAATTCGATCAGTCACTGCATCCCATTACACTCAGTCACTGCATCCATTTGACACAGTCACTGCATCCCATTTCCCTCACTCACTGCATCCCATTTCATTCAGCCACTGCATCCCATTTCACTCAGTAACTGCAGCACATTTCACTCATTCACTGCATCCCATTGCACTCAGACACGGCATCCCATTTCGCACAGTCACTGCATCCCATTTCGCACAGTCACTGCATCCCATTTCACTCAGCCACTGCATCCCATTTCACTCAGCCACTGCATCCCATTTCACTCAGCCACTGCATCCCATTTCACTCAGCCACCGCATCCTAGATCACACAGTCACTGCATTACAGTTCACACAGACACTGCAGCCCATTTCACACAGTCACTGCATCCCATTTCACACAGTCACTGATTCCCATTTCACTCAGTCACTGCATCCCATTACCCTGAGTCACAGTATGCTATTTCCCACAGACACTGAATTTCCTTTCCCCCAGTCACTGCATCTCCTTTCCCTCAGTCACAGCATCCCATTTCACTCAGTCACTGCATCCCATTTAACGGAGACAGTAAATCCCATTCAATTGAGACACTGCATCCATTTCACTCAGTCACTGCATCCCAGTTCACACAGTCACTGCATCCCAGTTCACACAGTCACTGCATCCCATTTCCCTCAGTCACTGCAGCCCATTCCCCTCAGTCACTGTATCCCATTACCCTGAGTCACAGTGTGCCATTTCGCACAGTCACTGTATCTCCTTTCCCTCAGTCACTGCATCCCATTTCCCACAGTCACTGCATCCCATTTCCAACAGTGACTGCATCCCATTGCCAACAGTCACTGCAATCCATTTCCAACAGTCACTGCATCCCATTTCCAAGAGTCAGTGCATCCCATTTCACTCAGCCACTGCATCCCATTTCCCTCAGTCACAGCATCCCACTTCACTCATTGACTGCATCCCATTTCACTCTGACACCGCATCCCATTTCCATCAGTCACTGCATCCCATTACACTCGGTCACTGCATCCATTTGACACAGTCACTGCATCCCATTTCCCTCAGTCACTGCATCCCATTTCCACCAATTACTGCATCACATTTCACTCAGCCACTGCATCCCATTTCACTCAGCCACTGCATCTCATTTCACTCAGCCACTGCATCCCATTTCACACAGTCACTGCATCCCATTTCCCTCAGTCACTGCATCCCATTTCCCTCAGTCACTGCATCCCATTTCCACCAATTACTGCATCCCATTTCCCTCAGCCACTGCATCCCATTTCCCTCAGCCACTGCATCCCATTTCACTCAGCCACTGCATCCCATTTCACACAGTCACTGCATCCCATTTCACTCAGTCACTGCATCCCATTTAACGGAGACAGTAAATCCCATTCAATTGAGACAGTGCATCCATTTCACTCAGTCACTGCATCCCATTTACATCAGTCACTACATCCCATTACCCTCAGTCACTGCATCACAGTACGCTCAGTCACAGCATCCCATTTCCCTCAAATACTGCATCCCATTTCCCTCAGACACTGCATCCCATTCCCATCAGTCACTGCATCCCATTACCCTCTGTCACAGTATCCCATTTCACTCAGGCACTGCATCCCATTCCCCTCAGTCACTGCATCCCATTACACTCAGTCACAGCATCCATTTGACACAGTCACTGCATCCCATTTCCCTCAGTCACTGCATCCCATTTCCACCAATTACTGCATCCCATTTCACTCAGCCACTGCATCCCATTTCACTCAGTCACTGCATCCCATTTCCCTCAGTCACTGCAGCTCATTTCCCACAGTCCCTGCATCTCCGTTCCCTCAGTCACTGCATCCCATTTCCATGAGTCACTGCATCGCATTCCCCTCAGTCACTGCATCGCATTCCCCTCAGTCACTGCATCCCATTTCCACCAATTACTGCATCCCATTTCACTCGGCCACCGCATCCTAGATCACACAGTCACTGCATTACAGCTCACCCAGACACTGCATCCCATTTCCCTCAGTCACTGCAGCCCAGTCCCCTCAGTCACTGCATCCCATTACCCTGAGTCACAGTATGCCATTTCCCACAGACACTGCATCCCATTTCCCACAGACACTGCATCTCCTTTCCCCCAGTCACTGCATCTCCTTTCCCCCAGTCACTGCATCTCCTTTCCCTCAGCCACAGCATCCCATTTCACTCAGTCACTGCATCCCATTTCACTCCGTCACTGCATCCCATTTAACGGAGACAGTAAATCCCAATCAATTGAGACACTGCATCCATTTCACTCAGTCACTGCATCCCAGTTCACACAGTCACTACATCCCAGTTCACACAGTCACTGCATCCCATTTCCCTCAGTCACTGCAGCCCATTTCTCTCAGTCACTGCAACCCATTTCCACAATCACTGCATCTCCGTTCCCTCAGTCCCTGCATCGCATTCCCCTCAGTCCCTGCATCGCATTCCCCTCAGTCCCTGCATTGCATTCCCCTCAGTCACTGCATCCCATTTCCATCAGTCATGCATCCCATTTAGTTCAGTCACTGCATCCCATTTCACTCAGTCACTGCATCCCATTTAACGGAGACAGTAAATCCCATTCAATTGAGACACTGCATCCATTTCACTCAGTCACTGCATCCCAGTTCACACAGTCACTGCATCCCAGTTCACACAGTCACTGCATCCTATTTCCATGAGTCACTGCATCGCATTCCCCTCAGTCACTACATCCCATTTCCATCAGTCATGCATCCCATTTAGCTCAGTCACTGCATCCCATTTCACTCAGTCACTGCATCCAATGTCACTCAGTCACTGCATCCAATGTCACTCAGTCACTGCATCCCAGGTCACTCAGTCACTGCATCCCAGGTCACTCAGTCACTGCATCCCAGGTCACTCAGTCACTGCGACCCATTTCAGACAGTCACTGCATCCCATTTCAGACAGTCACTGCATCTCCTTTCCTCAGTCGCTGCATCCCATTTCACGAAGTCACTGCATCCCATTTCACTCAGTCACTGCGGCCCATCTAACAGTCACTGCATCTCCTTTCCTCAGTCGCTGCATCCCATTTCACGAAGTCACTGCATCCCATTGCACTCAGACACTGCATCCAATTTCCCTCAGTCACAGCACCCCTTTTCCCACAGTGAGTGCATCTCCTTTCCTCAGTCACTGCATCCCATTTCACTCAGTCACAGCACCCCTTTTCCCACAGTTAGTGCATCTCCTTTCCACAGTCACTGCATCCCATTTCACTCAGTCACTGCAACCCATTTCGCACAGTCCCTGCAGCCGACTTCACTCAGTCACTGCATCCCTTTTAAGAGTCACTGCATCCCATTTCACTCGGCCACCGCATCCTAGATCACACAGTCACTGCATTACAGTTCACACAGACACTGCAACCCATTTCCCACAGTCACTGCATCCCATTTCCCTCAGTCACTGCATCCCATTAGACATAGTCACAGCATCCCAGTTTACTCAGTCACTGCAACCCAGTTCAATCAGTCTCGGCATCCCATTCCCCTCAGTCACTGCATTCCATCACCCTCAGACACAGCATGCCATTTCCCACAGTCACTGCATCTCCTTTCCATCAGTCAGCGCATCTCCTTTCCATCAGTCAGCGCATCCCATTTCACTCAGTCACTGCATCCCATTTCACTCAGTCACTGCATCCCATTTCACTCAGTCACAGTATCCTGTTTCCACAGTCACTGCATCTCCTTTCCCTAAGTCAATGCATCCCATTTCCATCAGTCACTGCATCCCATTCCCATCAGTCACTGCATCCCATTCCCATCAGTCACTGCATCTCCTTTCCCTCAGTCACTGTATCCCATTACGCTCAGTCACAGCAGCCCATTTCACTCACTCACAGCATCCCATTTCCATTAGTCACTGCATCACATTTCACTCAGCCACTGCATCCCATTTCACGCAGCCACTGCATCCCATTTCACTCAGCCACTGCATCCCATTTCACTCAGCCACTGCATCCCAGTTCACACATTCACTGCATCCCATTTCACACAGTCACTGCATCTCATTTCACTCATTCAATGCTTCACATTACACTAAGTCAGTGCGTCCCATTTCCCTCAGTCACTGCAGCCCACTTCACTCATTCACTGCGTCCCATTGCACTCAGTCACAGCATGCCATTTCCCACAGTCACCGCATCTCCTTTCCTCCGTTACTGCATCCCATTTCACTCAGTAACTGCAGCACATTTCACTCATTCACTGCATCCCATTGCACTCAGACACGGCATCCCATTTCGCACAGTCACTGCATCCCATTTCACTCAGCCACTGCATCCCACTTCACACATTCACTGCATCCCATTTCACACAGTCACTGCATCTCATTTCACTCATTCAATGCTTCACATTACACTAAGTCAGTGCGTCCCATTTCCCTCAGTCACTGCAGCCCATTTCACTCATTCACTGCGTCCCATTTCACACAGTCACTGATTCCCATTTCACTCAGTCACTGCATCCCATTACCGTCCATCACTCCATCCAATTACTGTCAGTCAACGCATCCCAATTCGATCAGTCACTGCATCCCATTACACTCAGTCACTGCATCCATTTGACACAGTCACTGCATCCCATTTCCCTCACTCACTGCATCCCATTTCATTCAGCCACTGCATCCCATTTCACTCAGCCACTGCATCCCATTTCACTCAGCCACTGCATCCCATTTCACTCAGCCACTGCATCCCATTTCACTCAGCCACCGCATCCTAGATCACACAGTCACTGCATTACAGTTCACACAGACACTGCAGCCCATTTCACACAGTCACTGCATCCCATTTCACACAGTCACTGATTCCCATTTCACTCAGTCACTGCATCCCATTACCCTGAGTCACAGTATGCTATTTCCCACAGACACTGAATTTCCTTTCCCCCAGTCACTGCATCTCCTTTCTCTCAGTCACTGCATCTCCTTTCCCTCAGTCACAGCATCCCATTTCACTCAGTCACTGCATCCCATTTAACGGAGACAGTAAATCCCATTCAATTGAGACACTGCATCCATTTCACTCAGTCACTGCATCCCAGTTCACACAGTCACTGCATCCCAGTTCACACAGTCACTGCATCCCATTTCCCTCAGTCACTGCAGCCCATTCCCCTCAGTCACTGTATCCCATTACCCTGAGTCACAGTGTGCCATTTCGCACAGTCACTGTATCTCCTTTCCCTCAGTCACTGCATCCCATTTCCCACAGTCACTGCATCCCATTTCCAACAGTGACTGCATCCCATTGCCAACAGTCACTGCAATCCATTTCCAACAGTCACTGCATCCCATTTCCAAGAGTCAGTGCATCCCATTTCACTCAGCCACTGCATCCCATTTCCCTCAGTCACAGCATCCCACTTCACTCATTGACTGCATCCCATTTCACTCTGACACCGCATCCCATTTCCATCAGTCACTGCATCCCATTACACTCGGTCACTGCATCCCATTTCCCTCAGTCACTGCATCCCATTTCCACCAATTACTGCATCACATTTCACTCAGCCACTGCATCCCATTTCACTCAGCCACTGCATCTCATTTCACTCAGCCACTGCATCCCATTTCACACAGTCACTGCATCCCATTTCCCTCAGTCACTGCATCCCATTTCCACCAATTACTGCATCACATTTCACTCAGCCACTGCATCCCATTTCCCTCAGCCACTGCATCCCATTTCACTCAGCCACTGCATCCCATTTCACACAGTCACTGCATCCCATTTCACTCAGTCACTGCATCCCATTTAACGGAGACAGTAAATCCCATTCAATTGAGACAGTGCATCCATTTCACTCAGTCACTGCATCCCAGTTCACACAGTCACTGCATCCCATTTCCCACAGACACTGCATCTCCTTTCCCTCAGTCACTGCATCTCCTTTCCCTCAGCCATAGCATCCCATTTCACTCAGTCACTGCATCCCATTAAACGGAGACAGTAAATCCCAATCAATTGAGACACTGCATCCATTTCACTCAGTCACTGCATCCCAGTTCACACAGTCACGGCATCCCAGTTCACACAGTCACTGCATCCCATTTCCCTCAATCACTGCAGCCCATTTCATTCAGTCACTGCAAACCATTTCCACAATCACTGCATCTTCATTCCCTCAGTCACTGCATCCCATTTCCATGAGTCACTGCATCGCATTCCCCTCAGACACTGCATCGCATACCCCTCAGTCACTGCAACCCATTTCCATCAGTCATGCATGCCATTTAGTTCAGTCACTGCATCCCATTTCACTCAGTCACTGCATCCCATTTAACGGAGACAGTAAATCCCATTCAATTGTGACACTGCATCCATTTCACTCAGTCACTGCATCCCAGTTCACAAAGTCACTGCATCCCATTTCACTCAGTCACTGCAGCCCATTTCACTCAGTCACTGCAACCCATTTCCACAGTCACTGCATCTCCGTTCCCTCAGTCACTGCATCCCATTTCCATGAGTCACTGCATCGCATTCCCCTCTGTCACTGCATCGCATTCCCCTCAGTCACTGCATCCCGTTTCCATCAGTCATGCATCGCATTTAGCTCAGTCACTGCATCCCATTTCACTCAGTCACTGCATCCAATGTCACTCAGTCACTGCATCACAGGTCACTCAGTCACTGCATCCCAGGTCACTCAGTCACTGCGTCCCATTTCAGACAGTCATTGCATCTCCTTTCCTCAGTCGCTGCATCCCATTTCACGAAGTCACTGCTGCCCATTTCACTCAGTCACTGCGGCCCATCTAACAGTCACTGCCTCCCATTTCCTCAGTCACTGCATCCCATTCCCCTCAGACACAACATGCCATTTCCCACAGTCACCGCATCTCCTTCCCACCGTTACTGCATCCCATTTCACTCAGTAAGACCAGCGCATTTCACTCATTCACTGCATCCCATTGCACTCAGACACTGCATCCCATTTCGCACAGTCACTGCATCCCATTTCACTCAGCCACTGCATCCCAGTTCACACATTCACTGCATCCCATTTCACACAGTCACTGCATCTCATTTCACTCATTCAATGCTTCACATTACACTAAGTCAGTGCGTCCCATTTCCCTCAGTCACTGCAGCCCATTTCACTCATTCACTGCGTCCCATTTCACTCAGTCACAGCATGCCATTTCCCACAGTCACCGCATCTCCTTTCCTCCGTTACTGCATCCCATTTCACTCAGTAACTGCAGCACATTTCACTCATTCACTGCATCCCATTGCACTCAGACACGGCATCCCATTTCGCACAGTCACTGCATCCCATTTCGCACAGTCACTGCATCCCATTTCACTCAGCCACTGCATCCCATTTCACTCAGCCACTGCATCCCATTTCACTCAGCCACTGCATCCCATTTCACTCAGCCACTGCATCCCATTTCACTCAGCCACTGCATCCCATTTCACTCAGTCACTGCATCCCGTTTCACAGAGTCACTGCATCCCATTACCGTCAGTCACTGCATCCCATTTGCATAAGTCACTGCATCCCATTTCCCACAGACACTGCATCCAATTTCACTGAGTCACTGCATCCCGTTTCACGGAGTCACTGAATCGCATTTGTTGTTCTCACTTGAATGCAATGGTCATGAATCTCCTCCAATGGCTGGTCATGTATTTCCAATGCAAAATTTTACCAAGTTTTCATTTTCAATTTTGATTACACGTGTTTCCTCTATTCTATAAGATGCTGCAATAAACTCAAATTTGACAAATCAAAATTCAACCACCATTACCTACAGAGTTAATTTCATCAAACAGATCCAATTAGAATTGTCACATTCCCAAATCCTGATTCAACTTTTTCTAATTATGGGCCACGTGGTTCAGAAAAAAGACACTTAGAGTCAGAGAGATGTACAGTCGGGAAACAGATCCTTTGGCCCAATTTGTCTATGTTGACCAGATATCCTAAATTAATTTAGTCCCATTTGCCAGCATTTGGCCCATATTCCTCTCAACCCGTCTTATTCATATACCCATCCACATGCCTTTTAAACGTACAAGCCTCCACCACTTCCTCTGGCAGCTCATTCCATACATGCACCACTATGAAAAAAATCCAGTCCATTTTAAATCTTCCCTCTCTCATTTTTAACCTATTCCCTCCAGTTTTGGATTCCAGCAATCCGGGGAAAAGATCTTGGCTGTTCGCTCTATCCATGTCCCTCGTAATTGTATAAACTTCTATATGGTCAGCCCTGAACTCCAAAGTACCAAGAAATAGCTGCTTGTTCAAGCCCACTGTATACCTCCAACCTCCGATGCTGGTAACATCCTTGTAGATCTTCTCTGAGCCCTTTCAAGTTTACAACATACAACAATACAGCGCACAACAGGACCTTCGGCCCTCAATGTTGCGCCGACATCCTTCCTCTCGCAAGGAGACCAAAATCGATTGCAGTATTCCAAAAGCAGCTGAACCAACGTCCCACATGGCTGCTAAGTGATCTCCCAACTCCAATACTCAATGCACTGACCGATAAAGGCAAGCACACCAAATGACTCCTTCATATCCTTTCTACCGGTGGCTGTACTTTGATGGAACTACGAAACTGCACTCCAGCGTCTCTTTATTAAGCAACACTCCCCACAACCTTCAGTGTATACGTGCTGCCCTGATTTGCCTTTCCAAAATGTAGCACCTCACATTTGTCTAACCTCAACACCACCTGCCATTCCTCAGTTTATTGGCCCTTGTCAATGTCCCATTGTATTCTGTGACCTTCTTGGTTGGCTACGACACCTTCAATCATTGGGAAACTTACTAACCACACCTTCTATTTTCATATCCAAATCATTGCATCACTTCAACTCCCCCTCCCACTCCCTGAATGACATGTCCATCCTGGGCCTCTTCCAGTGTCACAACCAAACCACCCAGAAACCGGAGGAGCAGCACCTCATATTCCGCCTTGAAAGCTTCCAACTCAATATGGACTTGACCACCCTCAAAATCTCCCCACCCGCCAGCCTCATCCCAAGACCAGTTCCTCCCCTCATCCCCGCCTCCATGACCTGTCCACCTTCTCTCCCACCGATCCACTCTTCCCACCTCACTGACCAACTCCCACCACCGCTTGGAATTATTCTTCTTTTCACACTTCATCAGCTCGACGTTATTTCTAAAATCTATTTTCCAATTGTTGGAAAAAGTGAGATAAAGAGAAGTAAAAGAAGTTACATTCTTACCACTCGTGAAATCTCTGAATATTGTTCTGTTGAAAGGCCGCCAAGGAACGATGCAATTCTTTTGTCACAAACGCTGTGAGGGAGACATCTTTTTCGGTTCCACTAACTCCACCCTAAGGAAGACAAATCCACGTAACATATCTAGTGACTCAAAGCATACTCTATTGTTGCCCAAGGTGGAGAGCTGGATGAACACAGCAGGCCAAGCAGCATCAGAGACGCAAGAAAGCTGATGTTTCGGGACGAGACCCTACTTCAGAAAATTGGCGCTGGAGAATCTGAGATAACAAGGTGTAGAGCCGGATGATACTGCTTGACCTGCTGTGTTCATCCAGCTTTACACCTTCTTATCTCAGATTCTCCAGCATCTGCAGTTCCTACTACCTCTATTGTTGCCCTTTCACTTTACTGAACTAATATGAGCCAGTAGTTTTGTTTAGGCTCACGTAATCTTACGGTTATTGGCCTGTACAAAATCCTGAATTAATTTTGATCCACTGACGGGAGGAGAGATGAATTTTATAGAAATTTTTGTTTTCTACCAATTTGCAGAGGGCATTGTGGGCGATTGGAGGACAGTGTTATTATCCTCCAGGTCTGTGGACTGCATCGTTACCAACTTGCCCATTTGCATATACATACAATATTCATTATGTACCAATGAAACATAATAAACCAATATTGTGTACTAAAAACAACGCTCACATATCAATGGAAATTTAAATATTTATCATAGAGTTTGAGGGATTGAATTCAATGATATAAAGCAAAAACCAGTGAAGATGAATGCAGTTGGTCAGCACTTTTGCCACTAAGTGGAGGTTGGCAGTTTGAGGCCACCCAGGAACAAGCAAGCTCTGTCTAACTCCAAGGGCAGCACGGTGGCTCAGTGGTTAGCACTGCTGACTCACAGTGCCAGGGACCCAGGTTCGATCCCACCGTTGGACGATTTTCTGTGCGGAGTTTGTACATTCTGCCCATGCCCGCATGGGTTCCTGCTGGGTGCTCTGGTTTCCTCCAGTCATGTCTTCATTTGAACCAAAGTGGAGACATGAATGTTCATTGAATATTGTCCAGGCGTCCAGCAGAATTCATGACTTTTCCAACAGTGAAGTCAACGATGAGAAAATACAGTGAGACTTGGACAACGATCAGGCTTGGACTGACAAAGGATAACTAACATTTGCACCATATAAGTGCTAAACAGCAATCAGCTCCAACAAGAGAGAATATGACCATATCACAAAATTCCATGTCCTCACCCTAACATCATCCTTACATTTATTTTTAAATGTACAAGTGCCATCCAAGCCATGCAAGGCTATGGCCCAGGTGTTGGAAATGAGGTCAGAAAAATTCAGTGCTTGTCACAGAATCTGTGACCTTAAGAATTTTATACTCCTGTATTGTAGACCACTGAGGTGCTTGCTCTCCACTTAATCAAGGTTAACACTTATCTAAACCTAAACTGGGTCAGTTATATAATCAGCAGTAGCCACGTCCGTGGTACAACCCGCCCTGCTGTGGGACAGGGTCAGGCAAATCCAAGTGAGTGATCGTGGTTGGAGACTCATTCGTTGGGGGCATAGTTTCTGTAGCCACATTTGAGACACCTGCTTCCCTGGTACCAAGGTCAACGACATCTCTGAGTGGTTGCAACAAATTCTTATCAGGGAGGGTGAGCAGCCAAAGGCCATTGTGCACATTGGTACCAATGATGTAGGTGGAAAGAGGGATGAGATCCTGCAGACTGTGTATAAGGAGTAAGCAAAGAGGCTGAAAAGCAGGACCTAGAGGGTCCATTTTTCCATCCCCTCCCCGTCTGCTTTCCGGAGAGACCACTCTCTCCGTGACTCCCTTGTTCGCTCCACACTGCCCTCCAACCCCACCACACCCGGCACCTTCCCCTGCAACCGCAGGAAATGCTACACTTGTCCCCAACCTCCTCCCTCACCCCCAGCCCAGGCCCCAAGATGACATTCCACATTAAGCAGAGGTTCACCTGCACATCTGCCAATGTGGTATACTGCATCCACTGTACCCGGTGCGGCTTCCTCTACATTGGGGAAACCAAGCGGAGGCTTGGGGACCGCTTTGCAGAACACCTCCGCTCAGTTCGCAACAAACAACTGCACCTCCCAGTCGCAAACCATTTCCACTCCCCCTCCCATTCTCTAGATGACATGTCCATCATGGGCCTCCTGCACTGCCACAATGATGCCACCCGAAGGTTGCAGGAACAGCAACTCATATTCCGCCTGGGAACCCTGCAGCCATATGGTATCAATGTGGACTTCACCAGTTTCAAAATCTCCCCTTCCCCTACTGCATCCCTAAACCAGCCCAGTTCGTCCCCTCCCCCCACTGCACCACACAACCAGCCCAGCTCTTCCCCCCCACCCACTGCATCCCAAAACAAGTCCAACCTGTCTCTGCCTCCCTAACCGGTTCTTCCTCTCACCCATCCCTTCCTCCCACCCCAAGCCGCACCCCCAGCTACCTACTAACCTCGTCCCACCTCCTTGACCTGTCCGTCTTCCCTGGACTGACCTATCCCCTCCCTACCTCCCCACCTAAACTCTCTCCACCTATCTTCTTTACTCTCCATCTTCGGTCTGCCTCCCCCTCTCTCCCTATTTATTCCAGTTCCATCTCCCCATCCCCCTCTCTGATGAAGGCTCTAGGCCCGAAACGTCAGCTTTTGTGCTCGTGAGATGCTGCTTGGCCTGCTGTGTTCATCCAGCCTCACATTTTATTATCTTGGAATTCTCCAGCATCTGCAGTTCCCATTATCTCTGGTTTTTTTAACAGACTGACATTCCCCTTTCCCGTAACATATGTTGAAAAGTGTTGATGTTAAATAATCTCTCAAATGTATTTGAAGAATTATTTCCCAAGTCAACCTTATATGTTATCTCAATTCATGTTGCGCAGTTGAAATCCCCTGATATAATTTTTATTTTATTAGTTCTCACCTCTCAGTGAATTACCTGCAATTGCCCACTGCTTGGAGGTCCATAGCCGAAATTCCTCACAACATTAGCAAACCCTTGTGCAAAGATTTTGGCTCCTTTCCGGTTTAGCTCCAGACCAGCCCACTTGTCGAGGATACACCATCCCCGCAAGTTTTCCTTCAGATCCGGGAGTCTAAATCCTTCCCCGAACACAAACACTTGAGCAAAGCATTCATCTGTTTTCTTCCCCTTTTTCTTGCCTTCTCAGCATGTGGCACCAGGAATAATCCAGAGATTACAACTTTAGAGGTCCTGCTATGTAATCCACTGCCTAGATCTCGGA
>NW_026728813.1:1405000-1466570 GCF_030684315.1 Stegostoma tigrinum
CCAATTATATGGCTGAATTAATTAAGTCGATTTAATTTTCAAACAAGTCTAGGTTCCTTTTTATTTTATCAGAGTCCAAATGTAAATTTATTCACGTTAAAATTATTTGTATGTTGAAGCCATTCATTTAAGTTCTTATGACACTTACAAAACATGATGTCGCAAAGACACCCAACGTGCTGTCTCTATGATAACACGGGGTCGAGCTGAATGAGCACAGCAGGCCGAGCAGCATCAGAGGAGTCAGAAAGCTGACGTTTTTGGTCTAGATCTTTCGTCAGAAAATGGACGCTAAAGAATCTGAGATAACAGCTGTCGAGCTGGATGATGCTGCTTGGCTTGTTGTGTTCATCCAGCTCCACACTTTGTTATCTCAGATTCCCCAGCATCAGCAGTTCCCGCTATCCATGTGGGCCTCCTCCTATGTGGGCGCTCCAGTTTCCTCCCACAGTCCAAAGATGTGCAGGCTAGGTGGATTGGCCATGCTAAATTGCCCGTAGTGTTCAGGGGTGTGTGGGTTAGAGGGGGATGCGTCTGGCTGGGATGCTTCAACGGGCGGTGTGGACTTACTGGGCTGAAGGGCCTGTTTCCACACTGTAGGTAATCTCATCTCTGATCATGTGCCTCTGTCTCAGTTCTATCACGATTGCATTGAGACTTACCCTTCATATTGGCCCTCTAATAATGGGGCACTTCCTCAAGACTGACCATACAGAATTGAGTCGCTGCCTCAGCATTGACCACTTGACAACGAGCCACTGGTTCTGAATAGAGCTGCAATACCTCAGTACTGACCCTCCATTCATGGGGCATGCCTTGAATTCTGACACCTGCATAATGAGGCACTGCCTCTGACAGTAATGCACTCCCTCAGTTCTGACCCACTCAGCACTGAAGATCTAACAGTGCTTCAATATATCAGTGTTGATCCTATGAGAATGAGGCAGGCAGTCAGTGCTGAGCCTCTGATAGAGCTGCATAAAGCTCATTCCTGATGAGTTAAACATGTGCATACCCTCAATTCTGACACTCGGACACCGAGGCACTGCCTCAGAATGGACCATCTGACAATGATGCAATACCTCAGTTCTGACCCTCTGACAGTTCTGCAACACCTCAATCCGCACCCTTCAATCAGTAGGCACTCCCTCAATTATGAGCCCTTTGTGGGTTCGTTCTGTGGCAATACCTCATTGCTGCAGTGTCAGTGCTGACAGAGGGTCTTTTTATTCACTCATCAGTACCTCAGGCACTGGCTAATTGTCAGCAGCTCAGTTCTGAGGCAGCATCTCTTTGACAGAGTGTCAGCACCAAGGCAGACCCTCACTGTAATGGTGTCAGAATTAAAAGATTGTCATTTAGAGGGTCTAAGAAGTGGTGTTTCAGATCAGTCAGAGGGTCTATACTGAGGCATTTCAGATCAGTCAGAGGGTGCCTCATTTTAATTCAGTAAGACTTGACAGAATGCCTCACTGTCAGAGGGTCAGAACCAAGTCAGTGCCTCATTATCAGACACAGTCCAAAGAGAGGGCCTTGATGTCAGTAGCTCTGTTATAAGGTGATACCTCATTGAACTATCATTCTCGAGTGTGTGCCGCATTGTTCGTGGGTCAGTATGGAAGGAGTGCCTCAAAACTGGGGAGAGCCACGTAATTAGAGATTTGGTGCTGCGGTCAGTGCCTCATTGTTACAGGGTTAGTTCTGAGGCAGGCTCACATTGCTCGAGGGTTAGTTCTGAGTGAGTATATTAGTTGCACACAATAAATACTGAGTCAGTACCTCAGTGCATTGGGTTCAGAGTTGATGGAGTACAACATGATCAGAAGTTCAGTCCTGAACGATTGCAGCTCTGTCAGAGGGTCAGAACTGAGGGGGCAGTGCTTTGCTGTCAGCGGATCAGTTCTGACACAGTACCTTATTGCTGGAGGGTCAGATCTGAATGAGTACCACATTGTCAGAAGGTCAGTACTCAGTCAGTGCCTCAAACAGAGAGTACCCATGCAAATAAACAGTAAATTAAATCTTAAAACACAGAGGATCTTGCAAACAAACCCTAAAACAGAGAGCCTCCTGGAAATAAACTCAAAAACGCAGATGGCACGGTAAATAAGACACAGAGCTCATTGTTTAAAAAAAACCCCTGAAACAAAAATCCAACTGAAATAAAACCATGAAATGAAAATCCTCCTGTAAATAAATGTTAAAACCCAGAGCTCACTGGAAATAAATCCTAAACTACACTGCTCACTGTAAATAAACCCTAAAGCAGAGAGCCTTCTGTAAATAAACCTTAGAATACAGCCTTTCTATGTAAACCTTAAATCACAGAGCTCTTTGTAAATAACCCAAAAACACAGGCCTCATTGTAAATAAACTCTAAAACAGAGACCCCCACCCCCCCAGTGTAGAAGCACTGCAACACAGAGCCCCCTGTAAATAAGCCATAAAGCACAGATCTACCCTGTAAATTAAGTCATAAACATACAGGACACTGAAAAACACAGAGCCCCCTACAATTGTACACTCAAATACTCAGACCCCTTTAAAATGAACTCTAACACACATCCCCCAGGAAGTAGAGAGGAAAAGACACGACTGAATAAAGCCGAAAACACAGCGCACCTCTTCATGCACCCGAATCCTGAGCCGACCTGTAAACTATCTGTAAGACAGGGCCCTTCACAAATAAACCCTAAAAGACAGAGCTCGCGATAAATAAAGAGCGCCCTGTAAATAAACTCGAAAACACTGAGTAAAAACCCAAAGAACTGCGGATGTTGCAAATCAGAAAACAAATACAAAGTTGCTGCAAAAGCTCAGCAGGTCTGGCAGCATTTGTCAGTTGAAAAAGAGCTAACCGCTTCCGGTTCGGTGACCCTTCCACAGAACCTCCCTCAGTTCTGCTGGGCTTTTCCAGAAACTTTGTTTTTGTTCCTGATTTGCAGCATCCGCAGTTATTTCAGTTTTCAATTCACCAGGCAGTCAGTAACATCAAATGGTTGTGTATCCCAGTCAGACTCAAACACGCCAAACTCGTTCGCTCACGTGGTCTGAGAGAACAAGGTGTCGAGCCGGATGAACACAGCAGGCCAAGCAGCAGGAAGGCTGACGGTTCGGGCCTAGACCCTTCTACAGAAAAGTGATCACTTGTTAATCTTGTAACCTTTGCCCCTGAATATCCTGTGGTCTGCCCTGTTGACTCATATCGGTTAGCACTTAACAAGGCTTCCGGAGGCTGGCTGGTGTGTCTTTAGTGATACAGGGCCAATCGCCTTCAAATATCCTTTTGTGTGGTTTTTGTGTGACATTATATCATAAGCCTCTTTACTGTTGTCCGAAAGGTCCTCTTTACCGAAGGACCCACAGCGCTCCATGTGACCACTATCGCGCTCTCATTCATTCATAACTTTGCTGACCACTCACTCGGGTCCTCTGTTTACTGTTACGTATTTCATTCATTCATTCATAAAATTGCGGTCTTGCCATACTTTCCACTAATAAAGGGAGACTATAAATTAAAATGTTCCTTCCACGCATTACTGCCTTTCCACAGTTTGAACTCGTGTTGCTGACAGTGTCCAAACCTGTGTCTACATCAGAATCAATCCCTGACTATGTGTTAATTTTCTAATCTATTCAGAACAATATCTTCCCATCCATCGTGTCACCCGAAACTATGAATAATTCTAATATTAATCAGCCCTCAACAAACGTCTCCCAGGACTTGAATAGCTGGCGGGACATCAAACAAGTTTCTGCTTTACCACGTCTCTGTTAGATACATATTGAATAGGGCCCGCGATCACTTTCAGGAAGTTCCTACTCTCTCTCAAAATAGCTCTTCCGTGAAATTGAGTGAGAAGAATGAGAAGGTCGGCAATAGTGAAATCTCAAGTCCCGGCCGCGGTAATCAGGCTACTGACCTTTCTGCTGTCATCAACTGATTGTCAGCCCAATCAAATCACATCGGGTTGATAATCTTTCTGGTGTCGTCTAATTTTTAAAAAATAAAAAGGATCCACACCAGTCATTGCCCTATTTCAAATACCTCAGTCCTGTCCCTGTAATAGCCCTCAATCCTGACCCGATTGGCAGTCAGACAACACTGCACGTCTACGGTACTGACCCTCTGAACATGAAGTACTCTCACAATGAGATGTTATTGTATAACATCCCATTGATTTCTATACTTCTACAAATTAAAGTCTTTTACCTGCCTACGCACAGGGATGCAGGCACTGCCCTGAAGCTTCCTGCCCAGCTAGGAATTCAGTGTAAAACTTTTGTAACTCTTTGTCTTCCCACACATCGGTATGCAGACACTGTCTTAAGCTTCCTGACTGAATACAATTAGAATTAAACTGTGTCAAATAGGGTTCGGTGGGGAACATTTGTCAAGGTGTGAAACTTCTAAAGCATGCAATTTCTGTCGCTGACAAAGGGGCCAGGGCACTGAATTTGTGATTTCAAGTTGCCAGTGTGTCTGGCTAGAACAATCTGTCCGGATAGCAACTTGAAATCGCCTCATGCCATCAGCAGCCACTTCAAGAGCAATCGATACTATATCCTGTGAAAATGGGAACTGCAGATGCTGGAGAATCCAAGATAATAAAATGCGAGGCTGGACGAGCACAGCAAGTCCAGCAGCATCCTGAGATGTGCTGTGTTCATCCAGCCTCACATTTTATTATCTTCGGGACTATATCCTGGTCTTTTATGTTCTTGATATAATAATTGTTTGGTATCCTGTCTTTGTCTGTTGTAGTAATTGTTTTATGTATCATGTCATTGTAACATGTGTAATTATTTTATGTATCATGTATTTTGTAAAGTATGAAGAGCGGGGACTGTCCGCTGCTCGGGGAGAATTACCTGCGAGACTCTGCGCTCTGTGCCGGGTTAAGTACTGTGATTCTCCACAGCTTGTACTTGCTTGGTAAAAAAAGGATTCGTGTTTTTATAAACAGGTCAGTGTCTTGTTATTGCAACAAATCCGTGAGGGTCTCCGAAAACGAACATGACAACAGTACTGATTCTCTGACAGTGAGGTACTCCATCAGTACTGACCCTCTGACAGTGAGGTTCTCCCTCAGTCGTGACCCTCTGACAGTGAGGTTCTCCCTCAGTAGTTACCCTCTGACAGTGAGGTACTCCCTCAGTACTGACCCTCTGACAGTGAGGTTCTCCCTCAGTACTGACCCTCTGACAGTGAGGTACTCCCTCAGTACTGATTGTCTGACAGTGAGGAACTCCCTCAATGCTGACCCTCTGACAGTGAGGTACTCCCACAGTACTGATTCTCTGACAGTGAGGTACACCCTCAGTAGTGACCCTCTGACAGTGAGGTACTCCCTCGGTACTGATTCTCTGACAGTGAGGTACCCCCTCAGTACTGACCCTCTGACAGTGAGGTGCTCTCTCACTCCAGTACTCTCACAGTGCTGCAATAACCATCATCCAATGGTACTCCCTCAAATCTGACTCTTTGACAAAGAGGCCCTGCCTCAGAACTGACTTGCTGACTGAGGTACTAACTCAATCCGACTAATTCGCAGTGCTGCAGTGGGAGCTGTGTTTTTTCATGTTGATTTACAGTGGGCCTTCTGTTTTAGGCTTTATTAACTGGATGTCCTGTGTTTTGGGGTTTGTTTGCAGTCGCCTCTGCGAGTTTATTTGCAGGAGGCTTAGTTTAAGGGAGGATTTGCAGGGGGCACTGTGTTTCAGGATTTATTTACTTGGAGCTCTATGTTTTACACTTTATTTACAGGGACTCTGGCTTTTATGGTTTCTTTTACATTTTATTTCCTGAATGACCCTTCTTAGGATTTATTTAAATGGGTGTCTGTGCTTGAGAGCATATTTACAGGGTTAACAAGGTGTAGAGCTGGATAAACACAGCAGGCCAAGCAGCAGCAAATGAGCAGGAAGGCTGGCGTTTTGGGCGAGACCCTTCTTCAGAAATGGTAGGGGGAGGGGGATCTGAAATAAATAGGGAGAGGGGGGAGGCAGACAGAAAATGGATAGAGGAGAAGATCGGTGGAGAGGAGACAGACAAGCCAAAGAGGCAGGGATGGAGCCAGTAAAGGTGAATGTAGGTGGGAGTTAGGGAGGAGATAGGTCAGTCCAGGGAGGATGGACAGGCCAAGGAGACAGGATGAGGTTAGTAGGTAGGAGATGGGGCGGGGTTTTGAGTTGGGAGGAATGACAGGTTAGGGACCCTGTACCCCAATGGTGTCAATGTGGACTTGACAAACTTCAAAATCTCCCCTCCCCTGACCGCATTCCAAAGCCAGCCCAGCTGGTCCCTGCCTCCCTAACCTGTCCTTCCTCCCACCTATCCCGTCCTCCCACTTAATTTCTCCTCTATCCGTCTTCTATCGGCCTCTCCTCTCTCCCTATTTATTTCACAACCCCCTTCCCCTCCCCCATTTCTGAAGAAGGGTCTCGGCCCGAAACGTCAGCTTTCCTGCTCCTCTGGTGCTGCTTTTCCTGCTGCGTTCATCCAGCTCTTCACCTTGTGACCACAGTCACAATGATCTTTAATTGTAAACTGATCTGTCATATAATTTGATCTGTTAAGGTTACAATGGTTCCCGTGCCTCCTCTGGAATACACAGATGCTCTCCCTCAGCTCTGTCTCTGGGAATGCAAAGCTGCTTTCTTCCACGCTACCCTCAGAGATAACACCAGCTTTAAACCTAAGCCTAGCCTCAGCCCTAATGTTCACACTTGCATAAACATGAAACCTCGCCTCAGCCCTAAATCTTATTTACTGGGGGCTCTGCGTTTATGGTTATGTACTTTATGTACTTGAGCTCTGTGCTTTAGGTTTTATCTAATGTGGGTTCTGTGTTTAATAAGAACCAAAAGAACTGTGGATGCTGTAAATCAGGAACAAAAACAAAGTTGCTGGAAAAGCTCAGCAGGTCTGGCAGCATCTGTGGAGGAGAAAAACGAGTTAACTTTTCAGGTCCAGCAACCCTTCCTCAGAATGGAAGGGGACCCAGGCTCGAAAAGTTAACTCATTTTACTCCTCCACAGATGCTGCCAGACCTGCTGAGCTTTTCCAGCAACTTTGTTTCTGTGTTTAATAGTTTATTTACAGAAGGTTCTGTGTTCTAGCTTTTATTTACAGGAGGTTCTGTGTTTTCGGGCTTTTTACAAGGCACTCTGTGTCTTAGGAAAATTTACGAGCGGCTCTTTGTTCTGAGTTTCTTTTTCACAGTGATCTCCGTGTTTTCGGGAATATTTACAGTGAGCTCTGATTTAGAGCTTGTTTACAGAGGGCACTGTGTTTTAGGGTTTATTTACAGCTAGCTTTGTGTTAGGGTTTATTTACAGGGAGCTCTCTGATTGAGGGTTTGTCGGTAGTGAGATCTGTGTTTAGGGTTTATTTACAGTGAGATCTGTGTTTTTAGAGTTTATTCACAGGGTTTTCTGTATTTCATGGTTTATTTACAGGGTTTTCTGTGTCTTTGGGTTTGTTTACAGTGATCTGTGTTTTAGGGTTTATTTACAGTGAACTCAGCGTTACAGGGCTTATCTTCAGGGCCCTCTCTATTTTGGGCTGATTTACACGGTACTCTGTGATTTAGGGCAAAGGATTTAGGAAAGAGCCTAAGGGGCCAAATTGTGGGTACGCACCCTTAAATGGAAGGAGAGGGGCACCTTCTTCCCCCTCTCCCCCAACCCGACCTACACCCCCACCCCCACACCCACACCCTATCCCATTCCCCATCCCAAAACCCTACTCACACTCCCCCTCTACTTTTTATTCTAAAGAGGAATCCAAAATTAGCGGTGTGCACCCATAATCCCTATTTCTGGGGGCGCGGGCGTGCTAGATAACCCCCAGATTAGGGTTGCGCCAAAATAAAAGCAGCCTCTGGCACCCTCTCGCCGTGCCCCCCCACCCCGCAACCTGACCTTTATGATAAGGGGGTGGGTGCCTTCCGCCTTTAAAGGGTTGGTTTGTAGGGAGGGCGGGGATGGGGAACCGATGCTGCCTTTCGGGGACCGAGCCGGCAGATCGCAGCAAAGATGAGCACCACCACGGGCGGGCCGCCAGGGGGCTGCAGTCACAAGAAACATCGCATGGGCCCAAATTATGCCTGCCTTTTTGTGGGTTGCATGGAACAGTCCCTCTTCCGAAGTTACACTGGCCCGAAACCCACCTCTTCCTCCATAACATTAACGACTGTATCGGCGCCGCCTCGTGCTCCCACCAGGAGCTTGAACAGTTCATCCACTTCACCAACACCTTCCACTCCAACCATTAGTTCACCTGGACTATTTCTAATACCTGTTCACCTGGACTATTTCTAATACCTGTCTCACCTTCCTGGATCTCTCTGTTTCCATCTCCGGCAACCACCTAGAAACTGATATCTATTTCACCGACTCCCACAGCTACCTCGAATACATCTCCTCCCACCCACCTTCCTGCAAAAATAACACCCACTGTTCTCAATTCCTTCACCTCCGCCACACCTGCTCCCAGGATGAGGCATTCCACTCCAATACATCTCAGGTTTCCAAATATTTCAAGGACCGCAAATCCTCCCCCCGACCCCCACAGTGGTCGAGAACGCCCTTGACCGCGTCTCCCACATTTCCCGTAATTCGTGCCCCCTCTCCGCAATAACAACCAAAACACAATCCCCCTCATCCTCACGTACCACGCCACCAACCTCTGGATCTAACGTATCATCCTCCAACCATCATCTGCAATCCGACTCCACCAAAGACATATCTCCCTCCCCACCCTTATCTGCTTTCTGGAGGGACCACTGTCTCTGTGACTGCCTTGTCTGCTCCGCACTCCCCTCCAGCCCCAATACACCTGGCACATTTTTCCCTGCAACTGCAAGAAGTGTTACACCTGCCCCTACACCACTCCCCTCACTCCCCATCCCAGGCCCTAAGAACACTTTCTACCTCAAGCAGATGTTCACTTGCACATCTGCCAATGTGGTATACTGCATCCACTGCTCGCGTTGTGGCATCCTCTACATTGGGGAAACCAAGTGGAGGCTTGGGGACCGCTTTGCAGAATACCTACACTTAGTTCGCACTGAACAACTGCGCCTCCCAGTCGCGAACTGTTTCAATACCCCCTCCCATTCCTCAGACGACATGTCCATCTTGAGCCTCCTGCAGTGCCACAACGATGTCACCCGAAGGTTGCAGGAACAGCATCTCATATTCCGCTTGGGAACCCTGCGGCCCAATGGTGTCAATGTGGGCTTCATAAGCTTCAAAATCTCTCCTCCCCCACCGCATCCCAAAACCAGCCCAGCTCGCCCTTGCCTCCCTACCCTTGTCCTTCCTCCTACCTCAAGCCCCAACCTCCGTCTCCTACCTACTAACCTCATCCCGCTCCCTTGACCTGTCCATCCTCCCTGGACTGACCCAGCTCCTTCCTACATCCCCATCTACACTCACCTTTACTGGCTCCATCCCCACCTCTTTGACATGTCTGTCTCCTCTCCACCTACCTTCTCCTCTATGCATCTTCTATCCGTCTCCCCCTCTCTCTCTCTCGTTATCTCAGAACCTCCTTCCCCTTCCCAATTTCTGAAGAAGCATCTAGGCCTGAAACATCAATCTTCCTGCTCCTCTGATGCTTGATCTGCTGTGTTCATCCACCTCAACACCTTGTTATCTCAGATTCTCCAGCATCTGCTGTTCCTACTATCTCTGCTAATGCAGAAAACTTGTTTGATATCCTGCAAGCTATTCAAGTCCTGGGAGACGGTTGCTGAGGGCTGATTAATATTATGCTTCTTCAAACGATGACACGATGGCATTGTTCTGAATAGGTTAGAAAATTAACATGTTCTCAGGGATAGACACTGATGTAGACACACGTTTTGCAGCTGTCAGCAAAATAAAGCCGTGAGGATTAAAACTGTGAAAGGGCTGTAAATGGGGTGGAAGGAGCATTTTAATTCAGTCTCCCTTTCATAGTGAAAGGTATGACTAGCTGGCAATTTTTTGAATGAAATGCGGTAATATTAAACAAGCTATGCCAGTAAGAGGTCAGTAAAGTTATGAATGAATGAGAGCGTGAGAGCGCTAATATGTAGTGCTTGTGGGTGCATTGGTAAAGAGGACCTTTAGTACAACAGTATAGTCAAGAGGCTTGCACCAGTAATTATTTACCAAAATTCACTGGAATCTGGGCTGGTTCCCACAGATTGTAAACTTCCTTTTTAAACACTGGTGTCACATTGGCTGTTTTCCAAAAAGCACGTAACTATAGGCCAGTTAGCTTAATTTCGGTTGTTGGGAGAATGCGTGAATCCATCATTAAGGAAGGTAATAGCAAGACAACTGGATATAACTTGTCTCATTGGGAACAGCCATCATGGGTTCATGAAGGGGAGGTCATGTTTAACTAATTGTGGTGGAATTCTTTGAGGATATACTTGCATGGTGGACAATGAGGAACCTGTGGATATCATGTATCTGGATTTCAAGAAGGCATTTGACGAGATGCCAAGGCTGCGACATGAGATAAAGTTGCATGACATTACAGGTATTGTATTGGCATGGACAGAGGATTGAGTGAGTAGCAGAAAACAAAGAGTAGGGGTAAATGGGTGTTTATCTGGTTCGTGGTCAGTGGCTAGTAGTGTGTCTCAGGGATCAGTGTTGGGACTGCAATTGTTTACAATTGATACAGATGATTTATAGTCGGGGATGAAGTGTGGTGTGTCAACATTGGCAGATGACACTAAGATGAGCGGTAGAGCAAAGTGTGCAGAAGAACTGAAGGCCTGCAGATGGTTATACAATCTAAGTGAGTGGGCAATGGTCTGGCAGATGGAGTTCAATGTCAATAAATGTGAGGTCATCCATTTTGATAGGAATAACAACAAAGTAAGCTATGGTTCAAATGGTAAAAAATTGCAGCATGTTACTGTGTAAAGTGACTTGGGTGTCGTTGTGCAGGAATCGCTAAAAGTAATATTGTAGCAGGTAATTATAAAGGCAAATAGAATTTTGTCTGTCATTGCGAGAAGGATGGAGTTTTAAAACAGGGAGGCTATGCTGCAGCTGTATAGGGTCCTGATGAAGCTCCACCTGGGCTACTGTGTGCAGTTTTGGTCTCCTGACTTGAGAAGGGATATACTCTCACTGGAGGGGACACAGAGGAGATTGACTTGGTTGATTCTAGACTTGAGAGGGTTGGAATATGAGGAGAGACTGAGTTGGCTGGGATGATACTCATTGGAATTCAGAAGAATGAGGGGAGAGCTTATAGAAACATACAAGATTATGAAGGGAATAGATAAGGTGGAGACAGGGAGGTTGTTTCCACTGGCAGGTGAAACGAGGACGAGGCGGGTACAGCTCAAAATAAAAGGAAGCAGATGTCAGACTGAGGACAGGAGGAACTTCTTCACCCAAAGGGTTGTCAATCTGTGGAATACCCTGCCCAGTGAAGCAGTTGAAACTACCTCGCTGAATGTGTTTAAGGCAAGACCAGATCACGTTATGAACATGAAAGGAATTTAGGTTTATGGTGAGCGAGTGGGTGAGTGGAACTGAGTCTCAAAAAGATCAGCCAGGATCTTATTGAACAGCGGGGCAGTCTCGAGGGGCCGGGTGGCCTACTCCTGCTTAGTTCTGATGTTTTTCTATTATAATGTTATCGAGCCTCACAGAAAAAGGATATTTTAAAGCAGTTGACCCTGCATTACTGAAGACGCGCCAGCCAGAGGTTATGAGGAAGGATCACCTGACCCAAAACGTTAACTCTTTCTTTTCCCTCACAGATGCTGTCAGACTTGCTGAGCTTTTCCAGCAACTTTGGATATTTTCCCTGATTTGCAGCATCCTCAGTTCTTCCGGTTTTTACTGTGTGTTTTTGGTATTTATTTACAAGGGGCTCTTTACTTACAGCCAGCTCTGTCTTTTAGGGTTTATTTGTAAGGGGCCCTGTTTTACGGATAGTATACAGGTCGGCTCGGTGTTGGGGTGTATTGACAGGTGCTCTGTGCCTTCGGCTTTGTTTAGAAGGAGCCCGGTATTTCACCTTTTCCTTCCTGGGGGATATGTGTTCGTGTTCGTTTAAAGGGGTCTCTGTATTTAAGAGTATAATTACAGGGGGTGAAGTTGATATTGTAGAAGTTTGTTTGAACAGGACTCTGTGTTTTATGGGTTATTTACAGTGAAGCCCGCTTTTTACGGATTATACAAAGGTGTTTGAGGGCCTCTGTGCAGGCGGCTCCGTGTGTGAGGGCGAGGAGTGCGGCTGAAGCTTGGTTTAGTTCGGGCCTGAGGCTCTGGTGAGTGCCGGATTGGGCGAGCGTGAGGTCTGAGCTTTTCCAGCAATTTTGTTTTTGTTCCTGAATTTACTGTGTCCACAGTTCCTTTTAGTTTTTACTTTTTTTTAGTGTTTATCTACAGGGGGCTCTGAATGTCAGGGTTTATACACTGGGGTTCCTGTGTTTTAGGCTTTATTTCACGGGTGCTGTTTGTTTTAGGAGGCTCTATTCTTTAGTGTTCATTTACAGGGCCATCTGTGTTTGGGGTTTATTCACAGTGAGCTTAGTGTTTTAGGGGTTATTTAGTGGGCTCTGTGTGTTCGGACTTAGATACGGGGGCTCTGTTTTCGGGTTCAGTTAAAGGGGCCTTTTTTTTAAGGCGTTATTTACAGGGCGCTCTATGTTTTAGGGTTGGACATCAGCGACCATCTCACAATGATCACTCCCACAGATCTGACCCGCCGACAGTCCTGCAATCTGTTAGTCCTGAGTATCTAATCATGTAGCACTCCCATCAATTCTGACCCTCTGATAAAGAGGCACTTTCTCAGACCAACACAGTGACAATGCCACAATTCCTCACGACTGACAAAGTACGAACTTCTGACAGAGGTAATTCCTCAGTATTGAGCCTCCAATAGAAATGCAGTACTTCCGTACTGACCTTCTGAATGGGTTGCTCACCATTAATTCTGAACCCGTTGCAATGAAGCTCCTCCTCTGTGTTCAGTCTCTCATAATAATGCACTCTGGCTGTACTGATCCTCTGACAATGCTGCAATTATGTATGAATTATTATCTTGTATTATCAGTACAGGACTCCCTCAATGCTTCCTCCATTACACTGAGGTCTATCGTTTATATAGGCTCCAACAAACCTGCTCTTACTAAACGGGCCAGGCATTGCTTCACTTGTACAGATTTTGTCAAGTCCTGCTGAAGTTTCTGGGAGGACTTTTTCTGACACCTCAGAATTGACCCCTGACAATGTTGCACTCCCCCCTCACTAATGACCGCACCTGAGCTGCATTACCTCGGGGCTAACCTCCAAATTATGCAGCACCCATGAATTCTAAGCCCCTAAAATGAGATACTGCCTCAGTATTGACCCTCTGTTACTAATGCACCAAGTCAGAACAAGCCTCCAGCAATGTGATGCACATCTGCCACTGTGGTATACTGCATCCACTGTACCCGGTGCGGCTTCCTCTACATTGGGGAAACCAAGCGGAGGCTTGGGGACCGCTTTGCAGAACACCTCCGCTCAGTTCGCAACAAACAACTGCACCTCCCAGTCGCAAACCATTTCCACTCCCCCTCCCATTCTCTAGATGACATGTCCATCATGGGCCTCCTGCACTGCCACAATGATGCCACCCGAAGGTTGCAGGAACAGCAACTCATATCCCGCCTGGGAACCCTGCAGCCATATGGTATCAATGTGGACTTCACCAGTTTCAAAATCTCCCCTTCCCCTACTGCATCCCTAAACCAGCCCAGTTCGTCCCCTCCCCACACTGCACCACAGAACCAGCCCAGCTCTTCCCCCCCACCCACTGCATCCCAAAACCAGTCCAACCTGTCTCTGCCTCCCTAACCGGTTCTTCCTCTCACCCATCCCTTCCTCCCACCCCAAGCCGCACCCCCAGCTACCTATTAACCTCATCCCACCTCCTTGACCTGTCCGTCTTCCCTGGACTGACCTATCCCCTCCCTACCTCCCCACCTACACTCTCTCCACCTATCTTCTTTACTCTCCATCTTCGGTCCGCCTCCCCATCTCTCCCTATTTATTCCAGTTCCCTCTCCCCATCCCCCTCTCTGATGAAGGGTCTAGGCCCGAAACGTCAGCTTTTGTGCTCCTGAGATGCTGCTTGGCCTGCTGTGTTCATCCAGCCTCACATTTTATTATCTTGGAATTCTCCAGCATCTGCAGTTCCCATTATCTCCAGCAATGTGACCCTGCCTCAGAACTGACACTGAGAATGAGGCACTCCTTCAGCACTGCCTCTCTAATCATACATTACATTGAGACATTCCTTGTGTACTGACCCTTTGAACAATCAGGCATTCCCTCAGGACTGACAGTCTGACGATTGTGGACTCCCTCAGTACTGGACCTCTGATAATGAGGCACTCCCGTAGTACTGACCTCTCATAGACCTGTAACACCTCAGCCCTTATGCTCTGACAGTGTTTCCAATACCTCAGTGCTGATCCCCTGACAATGAGGAGCTCCATCAGATTTGACCACCTGACAGAACTGCAATACCTCAGTATTGCCCCTGTAATCAAGTGGCACTCCCTCAATTCTGACCCGATCACAATGAGGCTCTGCCTCGGTACGGAGTGTCTGAAAATGATGAAATCGCTCAGCACAGACCCTGCGACAATGAGGCCCTCTCTCATTCTGACCATCTCACAATGCTGCAATACATCATTACTGATTGTGTAATGTGTGGGTCTCTCGCAATTCTAACCCATTTTTCATGAGGCACTGCGTCAGTTTTGACGCTGTGACAATAAAACAGTCCCACAGTTCTGATACGCTGACAGTGATTCAATACCTCAGTACTGACCCTCTGACAACGAGTCAGTGCCTCAGAACTGCCCCCCTGACAATAAGGGAACCCGTCATACTGACCCACTGCTTCTGAGGCCCTCCCTCCACACTGACATCCCAGTGCAAAACTATTTCAGTACTGGCCCTTGAAATGTGAGCAACTTCCTTAATTCTGTCCCCCTTAAATGGAGCACTCCCTCAGCATTGACCCTTTGACAATAACGCACTCCCACATTTCTGACCCTGTGACAATGAGGCACTCCCTAACCCCTGATGCTCAGACAGCGCTTCAATACCTCCGTACTGATACTCTGGCAATGAGGCACTCTGTCAGGACTGACCCCAGGATACAAGTGTAATATGTCACAACTGACCTGATAATTGTTTCGCAGCCTCTCAGTCTGACCCCACTACAATGAGGCACTGGATCAGTGTGGACCGCCTCTGACAAATGCGCTCCATCAGAACGAAACCTCTCACAAAGAGGGACTGCCTCAAGACAATGCTGTGATTGAGTCAATCCCTTAGCCCTGAATCTCTGATCATGTGGCTCTGTCTCAGCTCTGTCACCATTACCTTGAGACTTACCCTCCGTAATGTTCCTCTAACAATGAGGCACTTCCTCAAGACTGACCATCCAGCATGGAGTCACTGCCTCAGCACTGACCACTTGACAATGAGACACTGGTTAAGAACTGACCTGCTCACAGAGCTGCAATACCTCAGTACTGACCCTCTCATCAAGGGACACTATCTGAATTCTGACACCTGCATAATGAGGCACTGCCTCAGCGTTCACCCTCTGACAAACTCCTGACGACCCCCTGTAAAGACTGACAGTCTCCCTGGACGTCCTATAAATACTGACAGTCTCTCCTGGACTCACAATGAACACTGACACACTCCCCAGGGACTCTTTGTAAATACCCACACACACACACACACACACACACACACACACACACACACACACACACACACAGGGACACCCTGTAAATATTGACACACGACCTGGTAATCCCCTGTCAATACCAACAGAGTCCCCGGGGACACACTGTAAATATTGACACATCTGTGTGACCCCCTGGAAATACTGACAAAGCCCCTGAAATCACCTGTAAAACTGACACACTCCGTGGGACCCCCTGTAAATATTGACACAGTCCCAGCAAATCCTGAAAATACTGACAGTCCCTGGGACCCTCTGCAAAGACTGACGCATTTCCCGGGGCCCCCTTTAAATATTGAAAAATTCCCGCGATCTACAGGGGTTCAGGGACTGTGTCAGTATCTACAGGGGCTCTTGGTGAGAGTGTCAGTATTTACAGGGTGTTCCGGGGAATTTGTAATTATTTACAGGTGCTCCCGGGAGTGTGTCAGTAGTTACAGGCGGTCCCATGGAGGGTCAGTATTTACAGGGCGTCTCAGGGATTGTGTCAGCATTGACAGGGAGACTTGGGGAGAGCGTCAGTAGTTACAGGGGGGCCCGTGGACTTTGTTTTTTCAGCGGGTGTTAGGGAGAGCTACAGTATTTCAAGGTGGTACCAGGGAGTGTGCCAGTGTTTACAGGGATTCCAGGGGTGTGTGTCAGTATGCACCGAGCCCCTATAAATTCTGACACGCTCCGCAGGATTCCCTGTAAATACTGACATAGTACCTGAGAATCCCTGAAAATGCCACCACACTCCCAGGGACCCTCTGTAAACGCTGACACATTTCCCAGGGCCCGCTTTATACACTGAAAAATTCCCTCGGCCTCCTCTGTCTCCTGACACACATCCCCGGACCCTTGTACGTGTCGACACACTCTGCACAACGAACCACAAATCCTGGGATATCCCGTAAATACCGACACACACCTCACGACACACTGTAACTACTGTCACATTCCCTGGAATCCGCTGAGAATCTCCCTGGGGCTGCATGTCAATACGGACACATTTCCCAGGGACCCCTCTAAACACGAACACATTCCCTGGGACTTCACCTAAACACTGACACATTCCACGGAATCCCCGTAAACACTGATAAACTGCCAGGACCCCCTGGAAATAATTACACATTCCCCATTCCCCCTGTAAATACCGATACACAGCCCGGAACTCCCGTAAACACTGACACACTCCACCCCCGGATACCGATACTCTCCCTGGGACACCCTGCAAATACTGATGCAATCACCGGGACCCCTGTAAATTCTGTCACACTCCTCGGGAAGCCCTCTAAATACTGACATATTCCCTAGACACCCTTTAAATACTGGCAAAGTCCCAGAGAACCCCTGAAAATACTGCAACACTCCCCAGGACCCTTTGTAAATACTGATATATTCCCCGGGACCAGCTGCAAATATTGACACATTCCCTGTCCCCGCTATAAGTACTGAGAAACTCCCTGGGACTCCCTGTATATAATGACACATTTCCCAGGGTCCCCTCTAAACACTGACACATTCCCCAGGAGCTCCTCCAAATACTGACACACAGCCCCACACCCCTGTACAGACAAACTCCCCGCGACCCACTGTAAATCTTGACATACTCGCTGAGACCCCCTGGAAATACCGACACACCACCCCTCCCGGGACCGCCTGGAAATACCAAAACACTGTAGGGATTCTCTGATTCTATTCTATGATGCCCTTGTCCTGTGAATGAATAAATAAAGAAACCTGGTGAAGCCGCCAAACAGCATAGCCAGCAAGTGATAGACACAGCAAAGTGATCCCACCATCACTGGATCAAATCTGAGCTCTGCAGTCCTGCCACATCTCGTCATTTACTGTGGTGCACAGTTAAACAACTGATTGGACGTGAAGACTCCACACATATCCCCATCCTCAATGATGGAAGAGCCCAGCACATCAGTGCAAAAGATAAGGCTGAAGTATTCATAGCAATCTTCAGCCAGAAGGACCAAGTGGATGATTCATCTCGGGCTCCGCCAGCATCACAGATACCGGTCTTCAGTAAATTCAATTCACCCCACGTGATGTCAGGAAACACTTGGAGACACTGGATACTGCAAAGGTCACAGGCCCTGACAATATTCTGGCAATAAAACTGAAGACTTGTGCTCCAGGACGTGCCGCTCCCCGTGCCAAGCTGTTGCAGTGCAGTTTCAACACTGGTATCTACCCGACAATGTGGAAAATTGCCCACGTATGTGCTGTATTGCAAACATAGGACAAATCCAACCTGGCCATATACTGCCCCATCAGGCTGTACTCAATCATCAGGAAAGTGATAGAAGGTGTCAGTAACATTATTATCAAGCAGCACCTGCTCAGCGACGGCCAGTTTGGGTTACGTCAGGGCAGCTCAGCTCCTGACCTCATTACAGCCTTGGTTCAAACATGGACAATACAGCTGCATTCCAGAGGGGAAGTGAGAGCTCCAGCCCTTTACAACAAGACTACATTTGACCAAGTGTGGCATCAAGAAGCCCGAGCAAAACTGGACTCAATGGGTAGAAGGGGACAAATTCTCCACTTGCTGGAGTCATACCTGGCACGCAGGAAAATGAATGATCTTATTGGAGGTCAGATATCTTAGCTCCAGGGGATCCCTGCAGGAGTTTCTCGTGGCAGTGTCCGATATAACCATCTTCAGCTGCTTCATCAATGAACTTGCGTTCATCATAAGGCCAGAAGTTGGGATGTTCCTGATGATTGCACAATGTTCAGCATCATTCATGATTCCTCAGATCCTAAAGCAGTCCTTGTCCAAATGCAACTAGATCTGGGCAATACCCAGGCTTGGTCAGACAAGTGGAAGTTACATTCACACCACAGAAATACCAGGCAATGACCGTCACCAACAAGAGACAACCCCCTCCTTGACAAACAATTTGTTACATTCACTGCGTCCCACACTGTCACCGTCATGGGGGTGAGCTTTGAACAAAAACTGAACCAGACGCACCACATAAACACAGTGACTACAAGAGCAGGTCAGAGGTGAGGAATGCTGCGGCGACTAACCCACCTCCTGATTCCCCAGAACGTGTCCACTGTCTACAAGGCATAAGTCAGGACTTTGATGGAACGCTCCCCATTTACCAGGATGGCTGCATCTGTAACAACATGCAAGAAGCTTGACTCCATCCAGGACAAAGCAGCCCAGTTGACTGACACGATATCGACAATCATCCACTCCCTCCACCACCAATGATGAGCGGCCTCAGCAGCACTGTGTACGATCTACAAGATGCATGGCAGAAATTCGCCAAAGCTCCTCATGCAGTACCTTCCAAACCCATGACAGCTTCCATCTCGAAGGACAAGGGCATCAAGTACACGGGAACACCTCCTTCTATCCCACTCCAAGCCACTCGTGATTCTGATTTCGAAATATATCCGGAATCCTTCACTGCGAATGTTCAAAAGATGGGAATTCCCTCCCTCATGGCACTGTGGGGGCAACCCACAGCAGGCGAACTGCAGCGGTTCGAGAAGGCAGCTCACCACCAACATCTCCAGGGCAATTCGGGATGGGCAATAAATGCTGGACCAGTCAGTGACACACACATCCAACAAATAATTGAAGAAACAAACTCTTATTAATTACAGTGATTTTTCACAGTCTCACAGCCAGCCATGCCTCATATACACGCATCTTAGAGACAATGTGGTGACCGTAACCAGACCCACAGTGAGCCTGGGCTCATCCACACTCCTCCCAGTCACATTTCTGATTTGAAAAATACACCTTTTTCACA
Organism: Stegostoma tigrinum; assembly: GCF_030684315.1. Classification (NCBI taxonomy): domain Eukaryota; kingdom Metazoa; phylum Chordata; class Chondrichthyes; order Orectolobiformes; family Stegostomatidae; genus Stegostoma; species Stegostoma tigrinum. Next base: position 1,424,558 of record NW_026728813.1, read on the forward strand.
AGAAATCTCTTTGTATATGTACAATGTCACAACTGCAGTTGCGTTCTGTCCAGCTGCATATCAAATAAACAAATAAAGCATTGGACTTTGGCTCCACCCAATGAACCAAAGACCTCTCTTAGACATACAACAAAAATATTTACATACATGTGAGACACGGGGAGGGTCCGATAACTGAATGGACCCTCATTTACCTTCAGCAGGAAAACCTCAGACAGTGGTCCTTCCCGACTGTGCCTCGGCAGCAGCAGCCCCATCGTCCCAGTTATGCCCCAAGCTTTTAGTGCATCCCAGTTATGCCTCGTGGACACACCACCTGGTTACTGACAGGGAGCCTGGCAGCATCTACACGCTTCCGCGTCATGATGCGGTGACTGGAAATGGTCTCACAGTGGCCCTGGCCTCATTCGCACAACTCACAGGAAGTCCTACTTGACTGTAAACGGTCTGACAATTGCCCTCACCTCATTGACACACCTCCAGTAATTATACAGGGACACAAAACAGTCTCACACCGAGCATGGCCTTATTTACACTCCTCCCAGAAACTAAACAGTGATTGTAAACAGTATCACAGTGGGCCTGGCCTCATCTCCATGCTTCCGACTTACTATACGGTGACTGTGAACAGTCTCACAGCAAGTCTGTCCTCATCCGTGCACCTCCCAATAACTATACGCTGAAGGTAAACATTGAGCCTGGCCTCATCCACACACTCCCTGCAGCGAAACGGTAACTGTAAAAGGTCTCACACTGAGCCGAGAGAGAGTAGGAACTGCTAATGCTGGAGTCTGCGATAACTAGGTGTGGGCTGGATGAACACAGCACGACAGGCAGCATCAGAGCAGCAGGAAAGCTGATGTTTCGGGTTTCACCCACAGCCACTTCCAGGGCAGTGTACTGTGGCACAGGCCAACAAGGTGCACATAAACAATCTGACAGGTCGTGCCCTTCTCACCACCCGCCAATCTATGTTTTGTTGTTTGTTGGAAAGTTCTGATGATGACACATTGCACCAAATGACTTTGTCAGTCTGCTCTGGGAACTACACGACAGGATCCAGCCTCTCCTTTTCCCACAGGGTCTCGAGCACGCTGCGTGCTGACCACTACCTGATGGACTGGCGGTCAGACGTTTGGTTCTTTGCAAATTTCACAACAAAGGATATATGTTATAGAACGGTCCAAATACTTGGAGCTTTCCGTGGCAGAGAGGCCAGTCCCTTCGTTCGCAACACTGGGATCAGGTCGTACCTCAGTACATAGTGACACTTGGTCTTTGCGTACTGAGAGTCTACACACAGCTTAATGCACAACAAGATGGACATCAGGATGAGGGTGATATTGGGTACGTTCTTCCCCGACTTAGTCAGAGCTTAGTACATGGAGTTGTTGCAGACACGGTCTATCTTAGGCTTCCAGTAGGAATGGAAGATGGCTCGGATGAGGGAAACAGTGCAGTGTGGGTGATGGGCCAGAACTGTGCCATGCACAACAACAGAGAGAGTGCCTCACACCTGATGACCAGGATTTTACCCACAATGTGCACCTCCCAAGGCTTTCTGCACGCCCCAGGCTCTCTGAACTGTGTGCCCAGCACTTTTAGGTAATCTGCCCTGACGGTGAAGGGAATGAAGGATCATTCAGGCCAGATCCCAAAGGACATGGCCTCACTCTTGTCTCGATTTACCGTGGCTCCCGAGGCCAGTTGGAAAGGTCACAGATGCTCATGAACCCGCGCACTGACACTGGGGCTGAGCAGAGGTCGGTGACATCGTTGTCGTACAGGGACGCTTTGACCTGCAGGCCCGCTCTACCTGGAATAATCACACTTCTCAGGCTCACATCCTTGCTGATGGACTCAGCAAAGGGCTCGATAGAGCACACAAAAAGGCACGAGAGAGTGGGCAGCCCTGCCAGACCCTGGATCTGATGGGTAAGCTCTGTGATTCCCATACGCAGATTGAGACTGCGCTAATGATGTCGGAGTAGATCTGTCGGGCCCAATTGCAGATTCTCTCCCCAAAGCCCATTTTATAAAGCACATCCCACATGTTGGTATGCAATATCCTGCCAAAGGCCTTCTCTTGGTCCAGGCTGATGAGGCAGGTATCCACCCCTCTGTTCTGCCTGTCGGTGACCGGATCCCTAGGAGCGCGAGGCTCTCAGAGATCGTCCTGTCCCCTGCAGCACAGGTTTGGTCAGGGTCAATCACCAATCGCAGAGCAGACCTGACCCAGTTACAAATGACTGAGACAGGATTTTGTCGGCTACATTCGCCAATTATATTGGTCGCTGCTTTCTAACTTCCTCCCTCAATCCCTTCCACTTGCAGGTCAGGGTGATGATACCATTCCTCATGGATTCGCTCATAGTACCTGACAGAAGCGTACTGTCGTACAGCTCCAGCAGGCCCTGGCCAATCAACTCCCAAAGAGCTGAATACAACTCGGCTGGAAAGGCATCACTTCCCAGAGTTTTATTCTTTTCTAAGGACTCGAAGGCCTTCTCCAGCTCATCCAGAGATAATGGTCGGTCCAGGCTCTCCTGCTTGGTGTTGTCGAAGACCCCCAGGATCGAGGACAGGAATGTCTGGGTGTCATTGCGCTGGCTGTGGTCAGAGTGTCATACGGACTGGCTTAAAAGGATTTGCTGAGCTTCAGGATGTCAGATTGAGACAAACTTATCGAGCTATGTTCATCCTTCAGGCTGCTGAGCACAGAGCTCTCCTTTAGCATCTTCAAGAAGGAATGTGAACACATCTCATTAGGTCACATGCAGCTTTAAAGGACACTGATTTGGCCTCCATTGGAATACTGTATCTAATTCCAGTCTCCGTGCTGTGGGAAGGATGTTGTGAAACCGGAAAGGGTTCAGAAAAGATTTACAAGGATGGTGACTGGGTTGGAGGGTTAAAGCTCAAGGACGAGGCTGAATAGACTGGGTCTATTTTCCCTGGAGCATCAAAGGCTGAGGGATGACCTGATAGAGATTAGTAACAGCATGAGAGGCATGGATAGGGTTTATAGACATTGTCTGTTCCCTGGTGTGGGAGAGGCCATAACTGGAGGGCAGAGGTTTAAAGTAACAGGGGAAAGATCTAAAAGGGATTTAAGGTACATTATTTTCATGCAGAGGGTGGTGTATGTATGAAATGAGCTGCTCGAGAGAGGACTGGAAGCTGGTACAATTTCAACATTTAAAAGCCATCTGAATGGGAAAATGAATAGGAAGAGTTCAGAGGGATATGGGCCAAATGCTGGCAAATGGGACTACATTTATTTAGGATATCGAGTCAGCATGTACAAGTTGGACCAAACGGTCTGTTTCAGTGCTGTCTGTCTCTGACTGTTATTCTCTCTTGCTCCACAGTGCAGACCCTGAACCGCAAGATTATCTTGGAGGCCTCCAAGGCAGAGAGTGGGGCTTGCTGCCTCGACACGTCCTGGGGCTCCTCGGCGACATTGACCCGATTGTCTGTAGTAAGAGTAGGTGTCGCACGGGTTTCTGGAGTTTGAACAGTTTTGCCCAACTCTCTCTCACCTTCTGAACACTTTTCAGGACAAAGAACTTCTTAGTGTTCCCTTTGACTGCCTCCCACCAAGTGCAAAAAGGGTCTTCATCGTTCTCCAACCTGAGTGCTCTCTTTTGAGCTTCTTAATGATTTTTCTGGGGTCAACAGTTTCACATTCAGCTTCCATGTTCCCTTGCCAGCCCGCTGGTCATCCTGTAGGTGACAGTCAGCCAGCAGGAGGCAGTAGTCAGAGAAGAACACCGGCTTGACTTCAATGGATATGATCGAGGACGTGTGGGCGCAAACAGGAAATCTATCCAATGGATGTATAGACCCAGTGGGGTCTCCATGTTAATTACTCCAGGAAGCGTTTCTCTATGAGCCTGGCCTGATCTACACATCTCCCAGGAACTATATGGTAACTGTAAACAGTCTTAAAGTGAGCCCGATTGATTCACCCTCCTGTCAGTAACTTGCCAATGATGACTGCCTGTTTCACAGTCAGTCTAGTCTGATCTTCTCTTCCTCTGAGTGAATCCTTTCTGTCCTCTTCCATTCAGCCCGTGCCTTTGCGACGAGAGCCAGATTCCCCTTCAGGCTGCATTTCATTCTCCTCCCTGTCTCGGTGCTGCCACATACATCACCTGTCTCTCCATTTCCCTCTGTAATAGTTCTTGTGAAACCCATCCCCCTCCCTGCCCCACCTTCCAGCTGCAATCTTGGAAGATCACCACATTGGGCATTGCCATTAGTGCTCCAGCTCATTCATATTTCTTCACAAAACAGAAACACAACTCATCAACAAGACTAAGTGGCAGGCAAATGAGAGACATCAGACATCTAAAAGCAGTTTGTTCTTCAAAAGTGGAACTAACTTTAATTTGTATGCGTACAATAGAATCAGGAAGAATAATACATATATAGCATGCAACTCATTTCACTGAACACATTTGTGCAAATAAATAATATCTCTGCAGTTCAACCAATTCCAACAGCATAACATTAGAGACAGAACATTTGGAAATGATACAGAAATTTCAGATACTAATGATTTAAAGAGGAGTACAGATTAAGATCGGGGAAACTGAACATGGTGTACACACAAAAATCCATTTCGCAATTGGAATGCCTCATTCAGGCAATTACATCTCTCTCCCTCAGTCTCAAATGGTCTTCTTCCCATTCGATTTTCTTCCACTCTCTGGGCCACCCCCAATAAGCAGTTCCCTTCCCTCCCCAGTTTAGCCTCATGCCTTCCTTTACACTGGTATGGAATGGTATCTTTCTAGTACGTTTGATTTTCGATGAACACACCGCACTGGTTTGTGACCAGGTCGGCCAGTTGAACCTCACAGAATATGAGTTGCCTGATTGTTCCATATTAACAGCCCAAATCAGGGAGCCCTGGCTGACAGATAAGAAGTGTGAGGGTCAGAGATGCTGACACCCTGGCAACTATCTCTGAATGAGGCAGTGCTAAAGTTGAAGACACTTCATTTGTAAATAAAAGTTGAATTGGAGATCGACACTGGCCTCAGTGTATTTAAAATAAATCCAGCACTGGGTTTGAATATTATTGTTATCCTTTTCTTATCAAACATCTCTGTGTGCAGTGATCAGCAAGGTGCATGGAGATGTGGGAACAGGATTGTTTAGATTCCCTACAGTGTGGAAACAAGCCCTTTGGCCCAACAAGTGCACACCAAACCTTGGAGCATCCCACCCAGACCCACGCCCCTGAACACTATGGGCAATTTAGCATGGCCAATCCACCTAGCGTGCACATCTTTGGACTGTGGGAGGAGACCGGAGCACCTGGAGGAAACCCACACAGACACAGGGACAAGGTGCAAATTCCACACAGACTGAGGCTGGAATTTAACCTGGGTCCCCAGTGCTGTGAGGCTGCAGTGCTAACCGCTGAGCCACCGTGCCGCCCCATATCGTGTTGCTTTTGCACAAACTTTGATGAAGAGGAAAATGCCACTGATAATGGGAACTGCAGATGCTGGAGAATCCAAGATAACAAAGTGTGGAGCTGGATGAACACAGCAGGCCAAGCAGCATCTCAGGAGCACAAAAGCTGACATTTCGGGCCTAGACCCTTCATCAGAGAGGGGGATGGGAGAGGGAACTGGAATAAATAGGGAGGGGGGGATGCGGACCGATGATGGAGAGAAAACAAGATAGGTAGAGAGGAGAGTACAGGTGAGGAGGTAGGGAGGGGATAGGTCAGTCCAGGGAAGACGGACAGGTCAAGGAGGCAGGATGAGGTGGTAGGTAGGAAATGGAGGTGTGGCTTGAGGTGGGAGGAAGGGATGGGTGAGAGTAACAACATGTTAGGGAGGCGGAGACAGGCTGGGCTGGTTTTGGGATGCAGTCGGGGGAAGGGAACAGCTGGGCTGGTTTTGGGATGCAGTTGGGGAAGGGGAGATTTTGAAGCTGGTGAAGTCCACATTGATACCATTGGGTTGCAGGGTTCCCAAGCGGATTATGAGTTGCTGTTCTTGCAACCTTCGGGTGGCATTATTGTGGCACTGCAGGAGGCCCATGATGGATATGTCGTCTGAGGAATGGGAGGGGGAGTTAAAACGGTTCGCGACTGGGAAGTGCAGTTGTTTGTTGCGAACCGAGTGGAGGTGTTCTGCAAAGCGGTCCCCAAGCCTCTGCTTGGTTTCCTCAATGTAGAGCGGGTCAGGAGTGAGGGGGCAGGTCACTGTGAGGGGGTCAGGACTGCAGGGGCAAGTCACTGTGAGCGGGTAAGGACAGAGAGGGCAAGTCCTTGTGATTGGGACAGGACTGAAGGGGCGAGTCGCTGTGAGGGGGTCAGGACTGCAGGGGCAAGTCGCAACGTGCGGGTCAGGACTGCAGGGGGAATTCGCTGTGAGTGGGTCAGGTCTGCAGAGAGAAGTCGCTGTGAGCGGGTCAGGTCTGCAGAGAGAAGTCGCTGTGAGCGGGTCAGGACTGCAGGGTCTAGTCACTGTGAGCGGGTCTGGACTGGAGGGGCAAGTCGCTGTGAGCGGGTCTGGACTGGAGGGGCAAGTCGCTGTGAGCGGGTCAGGATGGAGGGGGCAATTCGCTGTGAGCATGTCACTCAGTCACCGCATCCCATTTCCCTCAGTCACCGCATCCCATTTCCCTCAGTCACCGCATCCCATTTCCCTCAGTCACCGCATCCCATTTTCCTCAGTCACCGCATCCCATTTCCCTCAGTCACCGCATCCCATTTCCCTCAGTCACTGCATCCCATTTCCCTCAGTCACTGCATCCATGCTGCATGGTCCATGCTATGTATAAATGTGGCATAAAATCCTTACTTGTATGTTCATTTCCTCTTGTAATAACATGTGGCATCATTAGCATCCTTAATCACTTGCATTTAATCGGAAAGCCTGGTACAAACACCAGATAACATGACAGTCCGAACAGAACGCATTTTCCAATGCTTTAAACATATCGTCATGTGTGTCTCAGTGAATCAAAATCCTCCTCATTTTACCGTAATTAAATCTCATAATAAAGGGAGTATGTCTGAAAGTCGTCTCATCCGAAGGAAAACAGACTTGCTCCAGGAAAATATAATGCTAAATATAATGCGATGCTAAAATATATCAAAAAAAATATATGAAATGATTCTAGAAATTTCTACAACACAACGATCAAAGGAAACAATAGTTTGATGAACACACTGTTAAGTGTTGCACTTACACATCACATTTTGGAAAACAAACCACACTGATTTTCTACTTTATAAAAAAAATTGTTCCAAGTCTTCATTATGCAGCAGAGAACTGAAAAGGTGTAGACTTTTAACCTGCATAGAAAGTATGTGCGGAAGTTAAAACAAACAAAAAAAAGCCACTTCTGTCCTAAAAAGACAATATTATATTACAAAAAGGCAGGGAAGTTTGAGAATGCAGCATCATGCTTCCTGCAGAGATCAAGTTTTGTCTGTGTCGTAAAAAACAAAAGAACTGTGGGCACTGTAAATCAGCAACAAAAGCAGAAGTTGCTGGAAAAGCTCAGCAGGTCTGGCAGCATCAGTGAAGAGTGAGATCTGAGGAAGGGTCACAGGACGCGAAACATTAACTCTGACATTGTCTACGTCATAGTGAGTTATGTCTATTGCTTCAGCAAAATCCAACCAACTCTGAATGTAAATCAATGCTTAAGAAATATCCAAAACATCCGCTGTCCCCGGTGTGGCTTCCTCTCCGTTGGGGAAACGATGCAGAGGCTTGGGGACCGCTTTTCAGAACACCTACGCTCAGTTTGCAATCAACAACTGCACTTTCCAGTCACTAACCATTTCAACACCCCCTCCCATTCCCGAGAGGACATGTCCAACCTGGGCCTCCTGCAGTGCCAGAATGACGCCACCCGAAGGTTGCAGGAACAGCAACTCATATTCTGCTTGGGAACCCTGCAGCCCAATGGTATCAGTGTGGATTTCACAAGCTTCCAAATCTCCTGTCCTGCCACTGCATCCCAAAACCAGCCCAGCTCGTCCCCGCCTCCCTAACCTATTCTTCCTCTCACCCATCCCCCCTCCCACCTCATACCGCACCCCTATTTCCCCTCATCCCGCTCCCTTGACCTGTCCGGCCTCCCCAGACTGACCTATCCCCTCCCTGCCTCCGTACCCATACTCTCCTCTCCACCTATCTTCTCCTCCATCCATCTTCCATCCGCCTCCCACTCTCTCCCTATTTATTTCAGAACCCGCACCCCCTCCCCATTTTCTGAAGGTGGTTCTCGGCCCGAAACGTCAGCTTTTGTGCTCCTAAGATGCTGCTTGGCCTGCTGTCTTCATCCAGCTCCACACGTTGTTATCTCGCATTCTCCAGCATCTGCAGTTCCCATTATCTCTCCAAAACAAAGGCTGCTGTCTTTCAAAGCCCAATCTCAGATTTTGAAGATAGTCCTTCCCCTGAAAAAATACCAAATATGTATAAAGAGGAAAACTGGAGGTGAAACCATTCAAAAAATTTTCATTGGCACAACAAATGTTCCAACTGTAAAAGCAGGTTAAGCACCTGTATATGAGGAAACTGTACTCAAACTTTAAACAGACACTTACAGCCAACAAATGTGAGAAATAGCCATTTCTTGCTGGATTACCAATTTTGCTGTTGGGAAAATAGGCCTAGGCTTAGCAATGTACATTCAAACAAGATAGCACCCTCTCAGAACTCAACACTCACAGTTGTAGAGTTCTGTTTTCACAGGTTGCAGGATAATAGCATCAAGCACAATACACCAAATCTTCTTGGGTACCTTTTCCTTCCATAAAACTGCTTTTAGTAGATGTGCACAGAATTCATTTTATACACGTTGAACAGTTGCCAAGTTCAAGACACCAGTTCCAGCACTTTGACTTGCATCTGCTTCATCATCAAAACAGAACAAAATAAAGACCCACTCCTTGTAAGTCACGTTTTCCATTTTTAGTGACAAGGTGAAGTGCGAGAACTGCTCGCTTGATGTTAAAATCTCTTAAGTATGTACCTAAATATTTCAATTCTGTGAAATATGTGGAATGAGTTCGAGAGAAGGATTAATTTTGTTGCGCTGGGAGAGAGCTGGGACAGTTAAAATAGGTTGAATGGCCTCCTCCCATGCTAAAAATGTCCATAACTGTTCTTGGCCCTGCTAAATTCAAGTGGCCATCCTTTCATTGTGACTGTGAGACGCAGCATGTTACGATAGATGGCAAAATGAAGAAATCCTTTGTTATTAATGAACTTTTCAGCACTCGGCATTCTTCCGAAGTCAAATGTTCGATATGTACCTGTTGCACTGACTTGGTTCCAAACAGTTATAATGTGGAGGTGCTGGTGTTGGACTAGGATAGACAAAGTCAGAAGTCACATGACATCAGGTTATAATCTGACACGTTTATTTGAAATCACACAAGCTTTGGGAGTGCAGTCCCTTCATCAGGTGCGGTCAGAGAGGAAAACACACAGACACACAATTGATAAGCAGACAGATCAAAACATCATGCAACTGGTGTGAGTGGAGTGTCAGATAATAAGTCTTCATCCAGGATGTTTGTTTGTTTGCAGATATTTTGTTGAAGAAACACACAACTTGTAGTTACAGTCAGTGTGGTATCTTATAAATTCTTGCTTTTGAAATAAAGGTTAAAACTCTCAGACAGATTCTGAACACAAGCCTCTAAACTACAAGTCAGAGTCTGACCTGAGATGTCACCTTTTGTACATTCCTGTTGCGTTGCCTGATTATCATGACAACACAGCACTGACATTGACTTTATAAACGCTTTACTTGCCTCTAACACTCTTGGTCACCTGCACAGAGTTATTATCTGACACTCCACTCACACCAATTCTATGATCTTTTGATCTCTCTGCTTATAAGCTCTCTCTCTCTGTGGTCACCTCACTAACTGCACCTGATGAAGGGGCTGCACTCCAAAAGCTTGTGTGATTTCAAATGAACCTGTTGGACGACAAGCTGGTGTCATGTGACTTCTGACTTCAAACAGTTATAGAATGTGTTTTCAATCCTATCGTGACTTGACAATAAGTCAACTTCTTAAAATTTATAAAATGAGAATGTCAAGTGAACTATGTCTAACCTTGAGCGCTTAAAAAAGGAAATATTACAACCATAGTCTAGTCAGACAGTAAAGACAGAAGGAATGATTTCATCGACTGTGTCTGACACCACACAATTAATCCCCCTGATGGAAGAAAGGTTGGCTGCGTTCTGTTTCTTCAGGAACATCCAGCTAATACCACCTTACTACTGCTTGTTTTATTCATCTGGTGTTCCATCTAATTCCTTGTAGTCTTGGTCAAACCTTCATGTAATTTATTTAAATTTTCAATAAAATAAATTTAACTTTATATTCCACAATTTTAACATCTCCTTTTAAGGTTTGAACGGTTCACTTCGTACAGTGCACATGTTGTGTCAATAATTGGAGAACATGGTGGAAAAATCAAGATATATTGACAAGTAAACAAATGGCTAACTTCTGTTTCCTTGTCAGTAATGCCTTTTGAACAGAACATAAAGTTGCGCAACTATGTAGAGATAACAATTTCAAACTGGGAAGACCACTTTGTGGTCCCCACACCAATCTCTATTCACGACCTACTGATTGCATTACTCCGCCTTGGCAACAATGTAATATTACACTTGTCTCAGCACAACCTTGGCATCTTGTTTATCCCATGATGAACGTCCGACCACACATTCATGCAATCCCTAAAGCTGTCTCTTTACATCTTTTCAATCCTGCCTACCTGTCTCTTGTCTCAGCTCATTAGCAGTGAAACCTTCACCTGGAACTACTTCACTTCTGGACCTGACTATTCCAATGCATTCCCTGATGGAGACCCACATTTGTCCATTGAACACTTGAGGTCGTCTAAAACTCCACTGCCTGAGTCTCAACTTGAACCAATTCCTATTCTCTGTACTTTCCACCTGACTGATACCATTAACAGTAATTTTATTAAATTCTCATTTTTGTTTAGAAATCGTTACTTGGCTATGCCTATCGCTATTTTGGTAATCTCCACCAGTCCAACCATACTTCAGGATAACTGCACTCGTCTAATTATGTCCTCTTGCCCACTCTTGATTTTAAACGGCCCACTACTAGTTGCCAAACATTTAATTGTGTCGGCTTCAAACCCAAGAAGAGACTTCCTACACCTTCAGCGAGCAAACTCACATCCAGAACCTCAACCCAAGCAACAAATCCTCTCAAAACTCGCTAACTTCCTACACCTATTAGCCTCTGTACATTTCCTCTTTTAAGGCACTTTTTCAAACAATCCTCTTTCATCAAGCTCTTGATCATCAGAACTAACAACTTAATAAGGCTCAGTTGTATTCTGGGATCGTTAATACTCCAATCAGATGCCTTCAAAGTCTCCCTCCATTAAAGAGATTTTATAAGTGGTTGAAGTCATTGCCAAGCAGAGGGGGACGAATTGGGGAGTTATTTCAAAGAGCTACGATATGCCAAACGACCTCCTTCCACACTGGCCAACTCTGATTGTACAAAAACAAAAATGATTTTCAGACTTGGGAAGATCCCTCAAAAATGTCACAAGTAACCAGCTTTTGGGCAGAGTCGAGCTGCTGAGATGATAGACCAGGATTTAGGGGTACCAGGAGTGATAATATGCTGAACACAATCAAATTTTGAGGTTGTAGAATGATGTGGTCTTCGGCATTTTTGACACTTGGACCATTTTCCTTCCTTTCCACAGAACAAGTCAAATAGCGGCAGCACAATGTTGCATGGCCGCTCAAGCCTGCTCCACCGTCGATGATGATTGTGGCTGGTCTTCCACATCAATTCAACTTTTGCTCATATCTCATCCTCTTTTCAAAACATCGATCTATTCACGTGTAGTATCCCTCTCGCTAACTTAATGAGAATTCATTCCAATCAATGAACTCCTAACCCTGACCCACCCCAGGTCAAAAAATTCAGCTGAGATCAGGAACTGATCTCGCCTGTATGGCTGAGCTGGCTTTTAAAAAGTTTGCCCGTGAGAGAGTCCCAGTGAGAAACATTCATTAAAAAAAAATAATTGCATGGATTGCTCTCCAATCCTAAACTCTATTCAAATTCAGTTGGTTTGTGATGCAGACTGATGCCCTGCACAGAGGGCTCAATTGCCACACCAGTGAGCTGACCACAAAGGGTCATCGCCTCAACCCCTCCACTTCCCTGAGGCATGGTGATCTTCAGGTTAAATCATAACCAGTTGTCTCTCTCTAAGGAGTCGCCAAATGGCGTGCTAAGACTTTACCTTTAACCCTGATAACATGGCAACAAGCAGATAACTCAGCTGATGTAACTGACTAATAGAATCCTCAACTATACTAATATTAACGATGTGATATCATCAGAAGGCATGCTCAACTAAGTTTTAATTTGCAAATTAAGTTAACAACCATTCAATCAATATTACTGAAGTACTCATATTACTGATCGTCTCGATACGACATTGTGGTTACATCTGTTCATAAGTGAAGTGTAATGTAATTGCACTTACTGTGGTTTTATCAAAGTGATCCTGCAATGAGTCAATAAGCAGGTCACTCACAGGTTGCCGATCAGTGCGGACCCCCTCAGCTGTTATCACATGAGCCTCAAGATCATCCAGAGCTTTCTCCAGTTCTTGAAGTTTCTCCAACGCCTTTTCCACCTGTTTCTGCCAGTTGCTCGCACGGATTTTCAGTTGTTCCCAATTTTCCTTCACTTCTATTGACTGTTTGCGGACAGCTTTGGCAATTCTCTGGGCTCTCTCTTCCGGGGCAGGTTCTGGAAATATGGAATGCAAACAATTTATCAACTATTCATGATTTTGATCGATAGATTTTCTTTCTAATCCCCTTTCCTTTAAAACGTCTCTATGGACTTTCTCCTGGAATTGGGATATATAGTATCAGATGAAAGATTTTGGTACAGGCACATGAATGATAAATTCTGTAATTAGCTGGCAGGTCGCGGAGCCATTAACAGAGAATCACAGAGAACCAATACAAAGCCAAATAAAATTCTGCAGATATTTGAAATTTGTCACTACCAAGGAAACTTTAAAGAAGGAAAAGGATTAGTGACTAAATGGGTACAATTCTCAACAAAAGATTTGAAAAATCCTTTCAGGATATCTTTCATAGCTATGAGACAAACATCCAACACAAACCAACTTTCATCTTTCAGGACTGGCAAGTTAGAATGATAAACCCAAAGTCTACCCTGCATAGTTCGCTCTAGAACTCACTTAATGAGGTTGTTAAGAGATGTAGAGATAACAAAGTGTGCAGCTGGATGAACACAGCAGGCCAAGCAGCATCTGAGGAGCACAAAAGCTGACACGTTGGGCCGAGACCTTTCATCAGAAAAGGGGGAGGGGGAGAGAGTTCTGAAATAAATAGTGAGAGAGGGGGAGGCGGATCAAAGATGCATAGAGGAGAAGATAGGTGGAGAGGAGACAGACAAGTTAAAGAGGTGGGGATGGAGCCAGCAGAGGTGAGTGTAGGTGGGGAGGTAGGGAGGGGATAGGCCAGTCCGGGGAGGACGAACAGGTCTCCGGGGCGGGAAGAGGTTAGGAGGTAGGAAATGGGGGTGGGGTTTGAGGTGGCAGGATGGGATAGGTGGGCTGGTTTTGGGATGCGGGAGGGTGAGGGGTGATTTTGAAGCTTGTGAAGTCCACATTGATACCATGGAGTGCAGGGTTCCCAAGCGCAATATGAGGTGCTGCTCCTGCAACCTTCAGGTGGCATCGTTGTGGCACTGCAGGAGGCCCAGGATGGACATGTTACCTGAAGATTGGTAGGAAGAGTCGAAACAGTTCGCGACTGGGAGGTGCAGTTCTTTAGTGCAAACTGAGCACAGGTGAAGCGGTCCCCAAACCTCTGTTTGGTTTCCCCGATGTAGAGGGGGCCACAATGGCAACAGTGGATACAGTCTACCACATTAGCAGATGTGCAGGTAAACATCTGTTTGATGAGGAAATTCTTCCTGGGGCCTGGGATGGGGGTGAGGTATCGGGACCAGTGAATTTTAAACGTTGTGATGACAACATTTATGGATATGCAGGGAAAAGTGCTGGGTGTAGGGAGTGCTAGAGGGGAGTGTGGAGCGGATAAGGGGGTCACCTAAGGGTGGTGGGAAAAATGTCTTTGGTGGTGGGGTCGGATTGCGGATGGCAGAAGGGTCGGAGGACGACGCATTGAATCCGGATGTTGGTGGGGTGGTATGTGAGGGCGAGGAGGACACTGTTTTGGTAGTTATTATGGGGTGCGGGTGTGAGGGATGAGTTGTGGGAAACGCGGGTGACACGGTCGAGGGCGTTTTTGACCACTGAGGAGGGGGGAGTTCCGGTCCTTGAACAACCCTCAACAGTTTCTCTTTCAATTCCTCCCACTTCCTACAGACAAAGAGGGTGGCCAGGGTAGCCAAATGGGCCCAAGCTATGCCTGCCTCTTTGTAGGTTACACGGAACGCTCCCTCTTCCGTACCTACACTGGCCCTCAACCCCACCTCTTCCTCCGTTACATTGATGACTGTATCGGCACCACCTTGTGTTCCCACAAGGGGCTCTAACAGTTCATCCGCTTCACCAACACCTTCCTCCCGAACTTGAAGTTAACCTGGACAATCTCTGATACCTCTCTCTCCTACCTGGACCACTCTATTTCCAACCACTGAGAAACAAATATCCATTTCAACTCCACCAATTCCCACAGCTACCAAGATTACACCTCCTCCCACCATATTCCTGCAACAATTCATCCCCTATTCCCCATTCCTTTGCCTCTGCATCTGCGCTCCCAGGATGAGGTATTCTATTCCCGTATATCTCAGATGTCCTCATTTTTAAAGGACCACAACTTGCCCCGCTCTGTGGTTGATAACGCCCTCGACGGTGTCTCCAGCATTTCCTGCAACAAATCCCTCTCACCCAACCCCGCAACAACAACCAAAACAAAGTCTCCCTCGTCCTGACGTACCACCCCACCAACCTCCGGATACAACGCATCATCCTTCGAAACTTTCAGATTCTCTGGGAGGCTACGGAGGTGGTGGCGGAGCCTTTGGCCTTGATCTTTGAATCCTCATTGTCTACAGGTTTCGGACCAGAAGGCTGGAGGGTTGCAAATGTTGTGCCCTTGTTCAAAGAGGGCAGTAGAGATGACCCAGGTAATTATAAACCCAGTGAGCCTTCCGTCTGTTGCAGGAAAAGTTTTGGAAAGGATTACAAGAGATAGGATTTATAATCATCGAGCAAGCACCAATTTGATGGGAGATAGTCAACATGGATTTGTCAAGGGCAGGTCGTGTCTCACAAGCCTCATTGAGTAATTTTGGAAGGTGACCAAGCATGTGGATGAGGGTCGGGCAGTTGACGTGGTGGACGTGGACTTCAGTAAAGCCTTCGATAAGGTTCCACATGGTAGGCTATTGGAGAAAACATGGAGACATGGGATTGAGGGAGATTTAGCAGGCTGGATTAGAAACTGGCTTTGGCTAAGGAGGCAACCAGTGGTGGTTGATAGAAAATATTCAGCCTGGAGTCTGGTTACTACTGGTTTGTCTCAAGGATCTGTTTTGGGACCACTGCTGTTTGTCATTTTTAGAAATGACTTGGACGGAGGCATTGGTAGATCGGTTAGTAAGTTTGCAGATGACACTCAAGTCGGTGGAGTGGTGGACAATGTGGAAGAATGTTGCAGGTGACAGGTAGACTTGGATGAACTGCAGAATTGGGCGGAAAGGTGGCAGATGGAGTTCAATGCGGATGAACGTGAGGTGATTCACTTTGGGATGAATAATAAGGCGGCAGAATATTGGGTCAATGGAAAGATTCTTGGTAGTGTTGCTGTGCAGAGGGTGTCCATCGATGTCGATCCCTGAAAATTGCCATCCAGGTTGATAGTGCAGTGAAGAAGGCTTACGGTGTTTTAGGTTTTATTGGCAGTGGGATTGAGATCCAGAGCAACTGTCCAAAAAGCTGGTGCGGTCTCATTTGGAATATTGCGTTCAGTTCTGGTCGCCCCATTACAGGAAGGATGTGGAAGCATTGGAAAAGGTGCAGAGGAGATGTTGCCTGGTCCGGAGCGAAGGTCTTCTGAAGAAAGGCTGAGGGACTTGGGTCTGTACTCATTGGAGAGAAGGTGGTTCAGAGGGGATTTAATAGAGACATACAAGATGATCAGTGGATGAGACAGGGTGGACAGTGTGGGTCTTTTTCCGAGGATGATGACGTCAGCTTGTATGAGGGGGCACAGCTAAACAGTGAGGGATAATAGATTTGAGATAGATATCAGAGGCAGGTTCTTTACTCAGAGAGTGGTAAGGATGTGGAACCCCCTGCCTGCCAATGCAGTTAGCTCAGCCACATTAGGGGCATTTCAACAGTCCTTGGATAAGCATACGGATGATAATGGGATCGTGTAGGGGGATGGGCTTAGATTAGTTCACTGGTCCATCCACATCATCGCAATGAGCAAAAAAGCACACCGTTGTCTCTACTTCCCAGGAGGCTAAGGCAGTTCCGTGTGCCCACAAGGGCAACTTTCACTGATGTACCACAGAAAGCATCCTATCTGGATGCATATCACAGCACGGTTCCTCTAGCAAAACAATCCCTAATTATTATGGCTCCTGCCTTTCTTCTTCCAGGCAGAATTGGTTCTGCTTTGTCATAACTAATTTGGGAGAAAATCCACGCTCAGTCTAAGTTAATTCTTCCAACAATTCAGATACCATGGAATACTGAGCAATGAGTTGGTGTGTGAGAAAAAGAGAGAGAGAGAGACAAAGCCAGAGAGGTTGGGGGGGTGGGGGAGGGAGACAGAGACAGAGAGAGAGAGACAGAGAGAGAGAGAGCGCACGCGCAAGAGAGAGCACGCGCGCGAGACAGAGCGAGCGAGAGCGCCAGAGAGAGAGAGAGTGCGCGAGGGAGAGAGAGAGCGCGAGGGAGAGAGAGAGCGCGAGGGAGAGAGAGTGAGCGAGAGAGAGAGATGGGCGATGAGGGAGAGAGGGAGAGACAGACAGACAGAATAGGTGACAGAATGTGAGTGTGTGAGTGCCTGCATCAGACAGTGAGAGAGATGTTGCTGAGGTGGAGATAGTTGAGAGTGTCGATCACCAACAATCTCTCCTGGTCCACCCAGATCGTCGCAATGGGCAAAAAAGCACACCAAATGTCTCTATTTCCCCAGCAGGCTAAGGTAATTTGGAGTGTCCGCAAGGTCAACTTTCATTCATGTACCAGAGAAAGCATCCTGTCTGGATGCATGTCACAGCATGGTTTGGCAACAGCTCTTCCTAAGACCACAAGAAACTGCAGAGTCATGAACACAGCATAGTCCATCATGCAAACCAGCCTTCCATTCGTTGATTCCACCTCTACTTCCCGCTGCCTCGGGAAAGAAACTGACATAATCAAAGGCCCTTCTCACCCCACAATTACACTCTCTTCTCCCTTTTTCTGAAGGGAAGATGTAAAAAAAGTTTGTATACATGCGTGAAAAGATTCAAGAACAGCTTCTTCACCGCTGTTATTGGACATCTGAATAGGACACTGAAAAGCTTAAATCTAATTTTGATCTTGCTCTCTGTGCATCTTCTCTGCAGCTGTCACTATGTTCCGTTTCACTAATGCGCCTTGTTTGATATCACCTGTCTATACTGCATGCAGAAGAAAACTTTTCACTGGACCTGGGCACATGTGACAATTATGACTCAAATCAAGATAATAAAATGTGAGGCTGGATGAACACAGCAGGCCAAGCAGCATCTCAGGAGCACAAAAGCTGACGTTTCGGGCCAAGACCCTTCATCAGAGATGCTGCTTGGCCTGCTGTGTTCATCCAGCCTCACATTTTATTATCTTGGATTCTCCAGCATCTGCAGCTCCCATTATCTCTGACTCAAATCAAATTGACTGTGTGCAAGAGAGAGGTGAGCATATGATTGTGCTCAAGAGTGCAAAGACAGTGCATGAAAGTGCGTGTGTGCGCACGACAGAATGTGTGCGCCAGTACTGTGCTTGAGAGTGTGTGAAAGGGAGTTAGCACACCAAGGGAGTGTTACAGCATGCATGAGGGAGTGAGTGTGTCTGTAAGTGTGAGTGAGCTTGACAGCAAGTGAATTTGCAAACCTAAGTGTGTGAGGGAGAGATTTGTGGTAGTGTGTGTGTACTTGAGAGTAAGAGCATTGGCAAAAGATCCTGCGACAGTGCATGCAAGTGTGCCACAGAATGTGTGCAAGACCGTGTACGACTGTGTGACGGTATGGAGTATGAATGAGTGAGAATGTGACAGACTGTGTTCGTGAGAGACTGTGTTCCTGACTTTTTTTTTGTGTGTGTGTAGTGTTTGTGCATGAGGGACAGAATATGCATGTGCAACATAGTGTGACTGTGAGCCTCTGTTGGTGCCTGTGAGTGAAGTGATGGGGGAGAACAGGGAGAGGAGAGATAAAGACTGAGAGAGAGAGAGAGAGAGAGAGAGAGAGAGAGAGAGAGCGCATGAGAGAGAGATGAGATGAGGAATTAGAAATGATGAGTGGTCAATACCTGGAGGAAAAAAAGAACAGTGTGTGAGTGTTAAGAGAAGCCGCTGGATGTAATATGGAGGCTATTGTTTTATTGATTGTACTGAATGAAGATTGTACTGAATGAAAAGCAAGTGTCACCTCTCAGTGTTAGGGGACAGGAGATGTGCATTAGAGAAGGAGATATAGTCAGCCTTGTCAGAGACAGCAGACAAGTTGCAAATGCATAGAAACTGACATTAAAGCTTTCTTATCAATGTGTAAAGAGGTGAGACAAATATGACGAGTCAATATTGCACCTTTGCGCTCAGTAAAATCATGGAATCATGAATCAGAGAACCCTTACAGTGTGGAAACAGGTCGGTCAGCCCAACATGTCCACACTGCCCCTCACAGCATCCCACCCAGACCCATCCACCTATAACTCACCTAACCTACACATCACTGAACACCTTGGGAAATTTAGCATGGCCAATCCACCGACCTTGCACATCTTTTGACTGTGGGAGCAAACTCGAGCACCCGGAGAAAACCCATGCAGGCACATGGAGAATGTGCAAACTCACACAGAAAGTCACCAAAGGGTGGAATTGAGACAGTGGTGTTAACCAGAGCCACTGTGCTCTATATTATGCGAATTCAGCTGCAAGCATTTTTTTTTAAAGAAGGGAAACTTACCATCGTCACAGGATTAGAGTGGTTTCAATCTTCTATCAGCTTTGAGAACCTTATCCATATCTGCCTTCAAAAGGGCAAGGTGTCGGTAATGGTGTGAGACCGGTTAGTATGCAGCAGCTCGCCATGCAAAAAATTAACGGCACTTTCATTGCTTTTTTCCTCGGGGCATAACAGAAAGACAAGAACATGAAAAAATCCTGAAATCTTTCTCCAATTTCAATCTCAAAGGGACCATCCGTTCCTCAAAAGTCATAACCAAACTGAACATGGGCCTCCTGCAGTGCCACAAATGATGCCACCCCAAAGTTGCAGGAACAGCAACTCATATTCCGCTTGGGAACCCTGCAGCACAATGGACATGGCTGACAGCTCTGTCAACCACGAATGCAAGGAATGCTCAGTTGAGGAAGAATGCAGACATTTCGGAATCCCTCCAGCAGAAGATGATATCATTAGAACAAATGGATCTGTCTGGACAGTCCTGTTTGTAGATTTTGGGAACTAAGACTCTGTTGTTTGTCATCAAGGATATGGTTGAGTGATCATATTCAGACTGAAGAGACCAAGAACGTGAGGCTGGAGAATGGGTGCAGAACCATGCCTCTCGGAATTCCTGTGCGTGTCTATGCTTGGCTTGGGCTACTACGGTTACCTTGTCGCAGTGTCCTCTGAGAGGCGTGATTCTCCACCCATAATGCAACCAACAAACAGATACAATTGGACCCCCACACACAAACCCATACAGATCAAAACCGGAAATGACAGTTCTCATGGTAACAGACTGGACAGTGTCAATTCCAGACAGAGTAGAATAACATCGTTTCATTGGAGGCTGTACCGATGATGTCACCGATCATGGTGACGAAACGTCTGAATGAGAAGAAGCCAGCTCGGCGAGCAAGTCCACAACCTCAATCAGAGAACTGGCTGTTTTGAACTACCTTGTTCAAGAGTTTCAGTTTTGATTTTGAATGTTAAATCTCGCTCCCACATAGGGATGGAGGATTACTGTTAACAGCTGCATTCTAACTAATTCATATCGAATCATTATTGTTTTGACCAGTCTTCGGGTCAGGCTCCCTCGGTGACTGAGTCTCCCAAATTGTTAAGTTCCCTCGTGAAAGACTCCCCTTCTTTACACACCCAACTAGATCCACCTCAGTTGGTACGAATTAAGCTGATTAAAAAGGATCTTTGTCTTGTGGATACCTTCCTATGTTTCAGAAGGAGTCAAGATAACTCAGGGTGACACGGTGACTCAGTAGTTAGTCATGCTACCTCACAGCACCAGGGACCCGAGTTCCATTCCAGCCTCGGATGACTGTCTGTGTGGAGTTTGCACATTCTCCCCTTGTCTGTGTGGGTTTCTGCTGGGTGCTCTGGTTTCCTCCCACAGTCCAGAGATGTGCAGGTGAGGTGGATTGGCAATGCTGAATTACCCACAGTGCCCACGGATGTCTAGGTTAGGTACATTAGCCATGGGAAATGCAGGCTGACAGGGATAGAGTAGGGGAATGGGGATGGGTCTAGGTGGGATGCTCTTTGGAGGCTTGCTGTGGGCTTGTTGAACTGAGTGGCCTGTTTCCACACTGGGGATTCGATAAAACTAGCTTCTCCTGAACTCGTGAGAGAGTGAGTTTATCAATTGCTAAATGCAAGAAGTCATAAGGTACCACAAATATGCACAAGTTAAAAACAAGAAATTAGCTCAAAAACCATAAAAATAAAGAGGGATCCGGATACTTGAGCCTTTGGATTGTTTGTGAAGAATAGAAAGTGGGATGTTGTGGCCACTGAGTTGGGCGATCCACGTAATGTTGATATGAATTCAGCAGTTAATTTTGAGATTCTTGTTGAAATTCTTTTGACCTTGTTTCCCTTTTGACATTGCCCAGGTTTGCAGAGCTCAGAGCAAGAGATTTTCTTTTCTTCTTACCCGCAGCATAGGGCCATGAAACGGCTGTCCCAGAGCCGTGACCTCCGCAACTCCTGAGACCACACGAGCACATTCGCCCAGGAATACACACGGACTGATACGAAAGAACTATCGGGATAACAATACTCAGCGTGGTACTGGAAAAGACAGCATGTACAAACAGAAAACAGCTGTAAATAGTGTCAAGAGGTGAAATCAAGTGATAAAGCTAAATTCATGGCTCTTTGCTTGCGTGCTCATTGTATTCAGAACAAAATCAACAAATTAATAGCACATTTCTAGGTTGACGGGCATGATTTTATAGCTATTACAAAAACATGGTTACAAGGAGATCAACACTGGAGCTAAGTGCGCAGGGCTATACGACATTCCAAAAAGACAGGCAGGAGGGAAAGTGACTATAAGCGAAGAAATTAGTACGAGAGCAAGAAACGATCTTGGATCGGAAGATGTAGAATCCAATTTTATTTATTTGTTAATGGGAGGAGGATACCCCTAGCTACCCAGTGTTTATTGTCCATCCCTAATTGCCTAGGGGACAGTTCAAAGTCAATCATATTGCTGTGGGTCTGCAGTCACATGTAGGCCAGATCATGTAAGGGTGGCAGTTTCCTTCCCTCAAGCACATCAGTGAACCAGGTGAGTTTTTCTGACATTTGGCAATGAATTCATGGTCATCATTATATTCTTAATTCATGATTTTCTTTCATATTGAATTCAAATTCCACCATCTGCTGTGCTGGAATTTGAACACAGGTCCCCAGAATGTTATCTCAGTCTCTGAATTAACAGTCCAGCAATAATACCACTAGGCCATTTCCTCCCCCATCGTGGAACAAGAAAGCCTGCAGCCGATTCCCACTTGGGAAAAACAGTGAACCAGGAGCTTCTTAAATGGGCGATCGCATCTCCTTACATTTTAAGAGAGCCATGGATAATCAGGACCTTGTGGGAAGGGACGAAATTGGGGGAGGGAAAATTACATCAGTGTTAGGTAGGAGCTGAGCAGTATTAATTGGGAGGAGCTTTTATTGAACAAGTCAACATTTGATACGTGGGAGTTATTTAAAGACCTACTCTTCAGTTCAGAACTGGCCTATTCCAGGGAAGGAGGAATGACAAGGATGGCAATCTAAGGACATACGGACATAAGAAATAAAACAGGAGTAGGCCATCTGTCTCTTCCAGCTCGTTCCGCTGATCTTTTTTGCGGACTCAGCTCCACTTACCCTCCCATTCACCATAACCCTCAATTCCTTTCCTGTTCAAAGATCTATCTGTTTTGGCTTTCAAAACATTCAACAAGGGAACCTCAACTGTTTCAGTGGGCAGAGAATTCCACAGATTCACAACCCTTTGGATGAAGAAGCTCATCCTCAACTCAGTTTTAAATCTGTTCACACTTATTTTGAGGCTGTGCCCCCGAGTTGGAATTTCGCCCATCAGTGGAAACAATTTCCGATCCATTTCTTTCATAATTTTAAAAGTTTCTATTAGATCACCCCTCATTCTTCTAAATTCCAGTGACTGCAATCCTAGTCGACTCAATCTCTCCCCATACAGCAACATTTTTAATTCTGGAATCAACCTCGTGAACCTCCTTTGCACCCCCTCCAGTGCAAGTACATCCTTTGTCGAGTGAGGAGACTAAAACTGTACAAACTACTCCACGCCAAGCCTCACCAGCACCCTATACAACTGTAGCATACCCTCCCGATTTTTAAACTGCATCACTCTCGCAATGAAGGACACTATTCCATTTGCTGTCTCAATTACCAGCCGCATCTGCAAACTACCTGATTCAGACACAAGGCTGCCCAGCTCACTCTGCGGAGCAGCATGCTACAATTTTTCACCATTTAAGCAAGACTCCATTTTTCCATAATTGCTACCAAAATGGATACCCTCACATCTACCATCATTGGACTCCATCTGCTAGACCCTTGTCCATTCACTTAAACTTTCTGCATACTTCCGCAGATTTTCATCGTCCTCTTCAGACTTTACTCTCTCACTCATTTTAGTGTCATCTGTGAACATAGAAAAATACAGTGCAGAACAGGTCCTTCGGCCATCGATGTTGCACCAACCTGTGAACTAATCTAAGCCCATTCCCTCACACTATCCCATCATCATCTATATGCTTATCCAAGGACTGTTTAAATGCCCTGAATGTGGCTGAGTTAACTGCATTGGCAGGCAGGGCATTCCACGCCCTTACCACTCTCTGGGTAAAGAACCTGCCTCTGACATCTGTCTTCAATCCATCACCCCTCAATTTGTAGCCGAGCCCCCTCGTACAAGCCAACATCATCATCCTAGGAAAAAGACTCTCACCGTCCACCCTGACTCATCTTTCTCTGATCGTCTTGTATGTTTCTGTTAAAGGCCCACTTAGCCTTCTTCTCTCCAATGAGGACAGACTCGAGTCGCTCAGCCTTCTCTCATAAGACCTTCACTCCAGACCAGGCAACATCCTGGTAAATCTCCTCTGCTCCTTTTCCAATGCTTCCGAATTCGTCCCGCAATGGAGCGACCAGAACAGGTCGCACGAGCGTTTTGTGCGGTTGCAGCATGACATCACGGCTCTGGAACTCAATCCCTCTACCAATAAAGTCTAACACACCGTATGCCTTCTTCACAGCACTATCAACATGGGTGGCAACTTTCAGAGATCTATGTACATGGACGCCAAGGTCCCTCTGCACATCCGCACTACCAAGAATCTTTCCATTGGCCCAGTATTGTACCTTCCTATTATTCCTCCCAAAGCGAATCACCTCACATTGAACTCCATTTGCCACCTTTCCGCCCAATTTTGCACTTTATCCAAGTCTCCCTGCAACACGCGACATTCTTCCACATTGTCCACCACTCCACCGACTTTAGTGTCATTTGCAAACTTACTAACCCATCCACCTATGCCTGCGTCCAAGTCATTTATAAAAATGACAAACAGCAGTGGGCCAAAAACAGATCCTTGAGGCACACCACAAGCAACCGGACTCCAGGCTGAATATTTTCCATCAAACACCACTGGTTGCCTTTTTACCGAAAGCCAGTTTCTAATCCAAACTGCTAAATCTCCCTCAATCACATGGCTCCGTAATTTCTCCAATAGCCTACCATGTGGAACCTTATCAAAGGCTTTACTGAAGTCCATGTATACTACGTCAACTGGCCTTCTCTCATCCACATGCTTGGTCACCTCCTCAAAATCTCCATGAGGTTTGTGAGACACGACCTGCCCTTGACAAATCCATGTTGACTATCTCCAATCAAATTGTTGCTTCCGAGATGATTATAAACCCTACCTCTTATAACCCTTTCCAAAACTTTTCCTGCAACAGACGTAAGGCTCACTGGCTGTAATTGCCTGGCTCATCTCTACTGCCCTTCTTGAACAAGGGCACAACATTTGCAATCCTCCAGTCCTCTGGTGTTAAAACTGCAGACAATAAGGACTCAAAGATCAAAGCCAAGGGCTCCGCCACCTCCGCCCGAGCTTTCCAGAGAATTCTCGGAAAAATCCTCTCAGGCCCAGGGGATTTATCTAGCTTCACACCTTCTAGAATTGATAACATCTCCTCCTTACTAACCTGAATCCTTTCAAGTCTAATAGCACGTATCTCAGTCGTCTCCTCGATGATATTCTCCTCTTCCTCAGTGAAAACAGATGAGAAATATTCATTTAGCACCTCTCCGATCTCTACCCGGTCCACACACAACTTCCCACTTCTGTCTTTGATTGGCCCTATTCCTACCCCAGTCATCCTTATATTCCTCACATACCTTGAGAAAACTTTACCGATCTCCTTTATTCTACCTGCGAATGACTGCTCAGGACCCCTCCTTGCTCTTCTTAACTCTCTCTTTAAATCCTTCCTTGCTCATCTGCAACTCTCCATCGCAGCAACTGATCCATCTCATCTCAACATCACATAAACCTCGCTCTTCTGCTTAACGCGAGATACAATTTCTTTAGTAAACCACGGTTCCCCTACCTTATCACTGACCCCTGCCTGACAGGGACGTACCTATCAAGGACACGCAATATCTGTTACTTAAACCAGCTCCCCATTTCGATTGTCCCCATCCCCTGCATTTTGCTACCCCATTCTTTGCCTCCTAAGTCTTGCCCAATTATAATTGCCTTCCCCCATCTGTAAGTCTTGCCCTGTGGCATGTTCCTCTCCCACTCCATCGCTAAACTAAACGTAACCGAATTATGGTCACTCTCTCCAAAGTGCTCATCTACCACTAAATCAAACACCTGGCCTGGTTCACCGTCAAGTACCAGATCCAGCGTGGCCTCCCCTCTTGTCGGCCCTTCGACGTACCGTGTCGGGAAACGCTCCTGCGTGCATTGGACGAAAACTCATCCATCCGACGTACGAGAGTTACAGCGTTTCCAGTCAACGTTTAGCAAGTTAAAGTCTCCCATAATGACCACCCTGTTCCTTTCACTCCTGCCCAGAATCGTTTTGCCAATCCTCTCCTTCAGATCCCTGGAACTTTGCAGAGGCCTATTAAAAAACTCCCAGCAGTGTGGCCTCTCCTCTCCTGTTTCTGACATCAGCCCATCCCACCTCAGTAGACCAGTCCTCCTCAAAAGTTGTTTCAGCCTCCGTTATACTGTCCTCGACAAACAAAGCCACACCTCCCCCTTTTTTCCCACCTTACCTGATCTTACTCAAAGATCTGAACCCTGGAACCTGCGACATCCATTCCTGACCCTGCTCTATCCATGTCTCCGTAATGGCCACAACATCGAAGCCCCAGGTACCTATCCATGCTGCAAGCTCACCTCGCTTATTCCGGATACTCCTGGCAGTGAAGTAGACACACTTCAATTCAGCTTGCTGTTTGCCAGCACACTCCTGTGACACTGAGATCCTGTCCATGTCCTCTCTATTCTCTTTCTCCTGTGTACTGAAACTACACCACAGTTTCCCATCCCCTTGCTAAGCTAGTTTAAACCCACCCGAACAGCACTAGCAAATTTCCCGCCCAGGATATTAGTGCCCCTCTGGTTCAAGTGGATACCGTCCTGTTTGTAGAGGTCCCACCTTCCCCAGAATGAGCCCCCATTGTCCATGTACCTGAAGCCCTCCCACCTGCAGCATCCCTGCAGCCACGTGTTCAGCTGAAATCGCTCCCTGTTCTTTGCCTCGCTATCACTTGGCACGGGTAACAAACCAGAGATAACCACTCCGTTTGTTTGAGCTCTCAGCTTCCAGCGGAGCTCCAGGAAATCCTGCCTGACATCCCTATCCCTCTTTCTACCTATGTCGTTGGTACCTATGTGGACCATGGCTTGGGGCTGGTCACCCTCTCCCTTCAGGATCCCAAAGACACTATCCGAGATAACACGGACCCTAGCACCTGGAAGCAACGCACCAATCCTGAGTCTCTTCGATTCCAAACAAGCCTTCTATCTGTCCCTCTAACTATTCAGTCCCCAATGACTAACACTCTCCTCCTATACCCCCTTCCCTTCGTTGCAAGAGCGACAGACTCTGTGCCAGAGACCTGCACCCCAGTCGGTATTGAGGTAATGCCTCATCGTAAGGAGGTCAGAATTGACGGAGTGGCAGATATTTAGAGGGTCAGTACTGAGGCAGTGCACAACCGTCAGAGGGTCAGTACTTAAGGAGAACCCCATTATCAGAAGGTCAACACGAATGGAGAGTCACATCGTCAATGGTTCAATCCTGAGGAACATTTCATTATCATAGGGTCAGTCCTGAGGCAGTGCTTCATTGTCAGAGGGTCAGTATTAAGGTTTAGAATTGAGGGAGTGCTATCTGATTATGTCACTCTGACAATGAGGCACTGCCTCAGGAATGAGCCTCTGACAATGAGGCACTTTCTCAGTTCTGAATCTCTGACAAGGAAGCATTCCCTCAGTGCAAACCCTCTGTATGGACCCCATGTCAATGAGGCACTCGCTGAGTACTGACCCTCTGACAAAGTTCCAATAGCTTACTACTGACCTTCTAATCATGTGCCCCCTACCCCATTTCTAAATCTGTTACATTGAGGGCACTGCCTCAGAACTGACACACTGGCTATAAGGCAGTCCGTAAAGACTGACCCGCTGATCGTGAGGCTGTCCCTCAGTTAATGACCCTCTAAATATGAGGCACTCCCGTAATTCTGACCGTCAGGAGCTACCTCAATGTTGACTCACTGATATAGAGGCACTGCCTCAGAATTGACATGCTGATGATGGGGCACTTGCTCAGGACAGACCCTCTGATAGAGCTGCAGGTTTGATATTAGAGCAGTGATGCACCGCGAGCAGGTCAGTATTAAGGGAGTGCCACACAGTCAGTGGACCAATATTAGGGGAGTGCCACACTGTCAGAGGATCACTCTTAATGGAGTGCTGCACTTGTGGTGAGTGAGTACTGAGGCAGTGCAGCACTGCAAAGGGTCAGTAATGAGAGAAAGCTCCATTTTCAGAGGGTTAGCACAGAGGAAGTGCTTAATCAGAGAGTTATTTCAGAGAGAGTGCTGTATTGTCAGAGTTTCGCACTGAGGGAGTATCACACAATCAGAGGTCCAATATTAAGGAAACACTGCACTGTTGGAGGGTTGATATAAAGGGAGGGCTGCACTGTCAGAGGGTTAATGATGTGGGAGTGCTGAAATATCACAGAATCAGTCCTGAGAAGTGCTGCACATTCAGAGAGTTAGTGCTGAGAGAGTGGTCTAATGTGAAAAGATGGATATCAAGGGGCACTGCAGAAGGATCAGTAGTGCAATACTGTCAGAAAAACAATATTGAGGGAGTTCTGCTGTGTCAGTGGGTCAATATTACAGGATTGCTACACGATCCACGTATCAATGTCAGACGGTCAGTCCTGAGGGAGTGCTGCACTGTTGGAGGGCCAATATTGAGTGTGTGCGACACTCAAGAGGATCATTTTGTTGGACTTGTGCACTGTCAGAAGTTCAATTGTAAGCAACTGCCACACTGGTAGCGGGTTAATATTATGGGAGTGCTGCACTGTCAGACGGTTAAAGATGAGGGAAAGCTCATCATCTGACAGGGCATCACTCCCTTCAGACGAACCCTCAGGCGGTGCAGCACTCCAACAAGTTAGTTTCAGAGGCATGTTGTCCCATCAAATTGACCCTCTGAGACAGGAGCATGCACTAAATATCGACCCTCTCACAATGCTGCACTGCCTTAATATAGGCCCTCTGGCACGGCGGCTCCCTTTCAGTACACACCTTCCAACAGCACAGCACTCTCCCATCATTGACCCTCTGACAGTGCAGTACTCTCTTAATACTGAATGTGTCACGCTGCTCTACACTGTTGGAAGGTCAATACTAAGAGTGTGCTGCACTGTTAGACAGTCAATGATGAGCTAGTGATGCATGTGCGACATTCCCTCAATTCTTATCCCATTACAATGAGGCACTGCATTAGTATGGCCCTCTGACAAAGTAGCACAGCTTTAGAACTGACCCATTGATCATGAAGCTTTCCCTCAGTCCTGGACCTCAGAGTGCTCCTCAGCCACAACACTGACTCTCTAATCCTGCAGTACTGTCTCAATTCTGACCTCAGTCCTGACCCTGTTACCTTGACATTGCAGTTCTTCCTTCCCATGGACACTCTGGCCATGGGACAACACTGTTGGCCCTGTTGCAGCGCAGAATTCACTGACACTCACCCTCTCCCATACCTTCAATACTGAATGTCTGATCGGACTGCGGGCAGCTGACTCTGACAGTGCAGCATTCTCTCAGTATCGACCCTCTGACAGTAATTAGGGGACTGCTGCATTGTCAGAGAGTCAGGACTGAGGAAGAGCTGCACTATCAGAGGGCAAATATTAATGGAGTTGTGCACTGTCACAAATTCAATATTCACAGAGGGCTGCACCGTCAGAGAATCAATGATGACGGGGCAGTGCGTTGTGAAAAGACCTGTAATAAAAGGCATGCGGCCTGTCAGAGGGACTAAACGGAGAGCTTCACTGTGAGAGGGCCAACATTAGTAAATGCTCCAGTCTCAGAGGGTCAATGTGATGGGAGAACATCTCTCTGACATTATCTTGCTGGCGGGTCAGCGCTGACGTAGTGCTGCACCGTCCGAGGGGTCGGAGAAAGGGAGTGACGCACGACCAGGTCATCAGGGAGTGCTGAAGTGAGGGGGTCGTCAGCGATAAGTGGGTGAGCTCTGAGGGAGTGCAGCACAGTGTGGGGTCAGCACTGCGGGAGTGCTGTTCTGAGGGGGATCAGGACTGAAGGGGGTCAGCACTGAAGCAGGTCAGCGTTGAGGGAGTGCTGCACTGAGGGGCTCAGAATAAAGGGTATGCTACACTGAATGGGTCAGAAACGAGAGGGGGGTCAGCACTGAGGGAGAGCGGCACTTTAAGATGTTCAATATTAGTGTGTCCTGCACTGTGAAAGGGTCAGTATGAAGGCAGCACTGCAATATCAGAGAGGCAATGATGAGCGTGTGCTGCACTGCTGAAGGGTTAAATTTGAAGTGGTGTCCCACGGCCAGAGTGTCAATGGTAAGGGAGCACGGCATTCTCAGAGTGTTCTTGCTGAGAGAACACCAGTATGACGGAGGGTTAATTCTGTGGCAGAGATGCACCGTCAGAGAATCAGTCATCAGAGAGTACGCAGTGTTGGAGGGTCAGTACTGAGGGAGTGTTTCACAATCAGAGCGTCAGTTGTCTGGCAGTGCTGGAAAAGCTCAGCAGGTCTGGCAGCATCTGTGGAGGCAAAAACAGAGCTGACATTTCGGGTCCAGTGACCCTTCCTCAGAACTGTTCTGAGGAAGATCCCCAGTTCTGAGGAAGGGTCAATGGACTCGAAACGTTGAATCTGTTTTCTCCTGCACAGATGCTGCCAGGCCTGCTGAGATTTTCCGGCAACTTTCTTTTTGTTCCCGACTTACAGCATCCGCAGTTCTTTTGTTTTTTATGTCTGGCAGTGCTTGTTTGCTTGTGACCTTCTGAAAGCACAGCACACCCATAATCTTGGCCCTGTGACAGTCCAGCACTCCCTCAGTACTGATCCTCCAACAATGGAGCATTCCTTCAATACTGACCAGCAGCGCAGCACTTTATTTCTGAGAGTAGTCTGAAAGAAACTACCTTTGCTTACCGAGAGAGACAGGGAGAGCAAGTGCGTATTCTGTAGGTGACTCAGGATGTATTGTAACCTTAACAAGTCAAACAGTATTTCAGATTAGTTTATAATTAAAGATTATTCTAACTGTCTTCCTGGA
Organism: Stegostoma tigrinum; assembly: GCF_030684315.1. Lineage (NCBI taxonomy): Eukaryota > Metazoa > Chordata > Chondrichthyes > Orectolobiformes > Stegostomatidae > Stegostoma > Stegostoma tigrinum. The sequence goes on from NW_026728813.1 coordinate 1,455,011, forward strand.
AAAGTACAGTCCCTACAACATGGGGCTGACACTAGTACACTCACTCAGAAGTGACCCTCCAGCAAAGCAGCCCTGCCTCAGAACTGACCCTGTGACAATGAGCTACTCCATCAGCAGTGAATCTGTAATCACGTGGCACTCCCTCAATTCTGAAAACATTACACTGAGGCACTCCTACAAAGGCCTCTGCGTTTTAGGGATTATTTACAGTCATCCCTGTGTTTTACAGGTTATTGAAAGGGGTCACTGTTTTCGGGTTTATTTTCACCCTCCAATCTTGCAGCACTCCCTCAATTCAGGCGTGTAGCAGTAATGTCTCCAGACTGAATCTCGAAGAGTGTTGCAAACCCTCAATTCTGATCTGCTCAAAATGAGCCACTGACTGAGTATTGGCCTTCTGACAAAAAGTCACTAATTCAGAACTGGCCTTCTGACAATGTGACACTCGTCCACATCTGACCCTCCAGCAATGAGGTACTACCGCAGAACTGATCCGCTGACAGTAAAGCACTGCCCCCTCAGTTCTGACCCTCTGACAGAGCTGCGATACTTCAGGACTGAACTTCTAATCATCTTGTACTCCATCAACTCTGAATCCAATGCACTGAGGTACTGACTCAGTATTTACAGTCTGCTCCTAATACACCCTCAGAATTGACCCTAAGGCAATGTGACCCTGCCTCAGAACTAACTCTGTGACAATGAGGCACTTACTCAGCGCTGAATCTCTAATTGTGTAGCACTCCCTCAGTTTTTAGGCACTCCTTCCAGACTGGCACACTCTCAAGGCTGATCCTGCAGCAATGAGGAATTGCCTTACAACACAGCCACGAACAACAAGGCCCTCTTTAGGACAGTGTCTGATAACGAGGCACTCACTTGGTTCTGAGCCTCTGACAATGAAGCACTTGCTCAAGTCTGACCACATTAAAATGAGGCACCCTCAAACTGATCTGAAACACCTCAGTTTCGACCTTCTGATGGCTCTGAGATGCCTCAGTTTATATCCTCTGACCGGTCTTTTAATTCTGACACAATTACAGTGAAGGTCAGCCTCCGTGCTGACACTCAGAGTACATCACTCCCTCTGACAGTGTTGCACACCCTGAGCATCACTGACAGTTTCAGCGTTCCCTGAATATGGACCAACTCACAATGCAGCACTCCCCTGACATTATTATTTATATTGACGATCTGACAGTACAGCCCACCTCAGTGCTGACCCTCCGACAGTGCAGCACTCCCTTAATATTGGCCTTCCGACAGAGTGGCACTTTCTTGACGAAGACACTCTGACAATACAGTTTTCCCTCATTGCTGATCCTCTGGCAGTGCAGCATTCTGTCATCATTGGCACCTTGCCAGTGGAGCTACATGCTTCTTATTGACCCTCCACAGTGCAGCACTGCCTCTCTACTGACTCTACAACATTAATATTGATCCCCGAACGGGAGGTTCTCTTTCATACCCACCCCCACAAAAAGAAGCCCTCCCTCATCTTTAACCCTCTGACAGTGCAGCACTCCCTTAATATTGACCCGCTGCCAGTGTGGCACTCCGTTACAGTGCAGAGCTCCAACAAAGTGATCATCTGAGTGTCGCGCACACACTCAATATTGACCCTCCAACAGCGTAGCCCTCCCTCAGAACTGACCGTCTGACATCCATACACTGATAGTGTCGCAATTCTGTAATGTCGACCCCCACTGACGCAGCAGAACTCTCTCAATATTGGCCTTCGGACAGTGCTGCGCTACTGATCCTTTGGCGGTTCCTCTTGATATCAATCCTCTGACATTATAGCACTCCCTCAGTTCTAACTCTCTGAACGTGCAGCACTCTCTCAGGTCTGATTCTGCGCTACTTCAGCACTCCCACGTCATTAACCCTCTGACAGTGCAGCACTCCCTTTATATTATATTATATTTATCAACCCTCCAACAGTGCACTATTTCCTTAATATTGGACCTCTGATTGGACAAGCTGACAGCATCTCATGTTCTTTATCGACAGAGAGTCAGTTCTGTGGTAGTACCTCATTGTAATGGGTCAGAGTGGGTCTAATCAGTCCAACCCCAAACCTCACCGCGGCTTCAGGCCTAAGCCTAGCCTCAGGCCTAACACTCACCCTCAACCTAAGCAGAAGCCTCAGCCCCAAACCTAAATGTGGTCTGAGCTCTAACCCTAACCATAGACTGAGCCCTAAGCCTAACCTCAGCCTTAACCCAAAACCTCTCCCGAGCCCTACCCCGAACTCCAAACTTAACCTCATTAGTCACCCTAACACAAGTCTCATCCCTCACCCTAACTCTACCCTCATCCAAAACCTCGTCCAATCCTCACACCTAACCCCTAGCCTTGGTCCTAACCCAAACCCTAACCCTCGCCACCCTCTCACGCTAACCCTCATTGTTAATTAGTGAGTACTGAGGTATAGCAGCACTGTCAGAGCATCAGAATAGTGGGAGTGAACTATTGTCAGACCGTCGATACTGAGGCAGTGTCTCATTGTAGAAGGGTCAGAATTGAAGCAGTGCCACACTAACAGAGACTCAGTACTGAGGTACTGCAACAGTGTCATAGAATCTGAACTGTGGGCGTGCATTATTGTCAGAGGGTCATGATCTGAGGCAATGTCTCCTTGTGAGAGGGTCAGTACTGACAGAGAGCCTTCCTTGCCTGACGGTCAGTACTGAGGCACTGCTTCTTTGTCAGGGGGTCTGGAGGGATAGTGTCTCATTGTTGGTCAGTCCAGTGTGAGGCAGTAGCTCATTGGTGGAGGGTCAGTCCTCAGGGTGGGCGGATGATGTGGAGGTGCTGGTGTTGGACTTGGGCGGACAAGGCTGAGTATTGACACTCTGCTACAAATGCACTCTCTAGTGCTGACCCTCTGATAAAGGCAAACTCCCTAATTGCTGACACTCTGCCAAGTAGGCACTGGCTCAAACAGACCCTCTGACAATAGGCCACTGACCCTCTGATAGAGCTGCAGTACCTCAGTGAGGCAGTGGCACTCCTTGAATTCTGATCCCATTACAATCAGGCATTGCGTCAGTACTGACGCTCTGCCAAAGAGGTACTGCCTGAAAACTGATCCAATGACAATGAGGCACTCCATCAGGACTTACCTCTGACAGTGCTAGATTACCTCTGTACTGACCTTCTAAAACGGGTGGCACTCCTTCAATTCTGACCCCCTTACAACATAGCCCTGCTGCAGTGCCGACCCTCTGACAACAGTGCATTCTCTGAAGCCTGATCCCCTCAAGATGAGGTCATACTTCAGTATTAACACTGACAAAGAGTCACTTCCTCTATATTGACCCTCTCATCGTGCGGCACACCCTCAGTTCTGATCTTACGACAATGGGGCACTTTTGACCAGCTGACAGTGGTGCTCTCCCTCAGTTCTGACACCTCCACAGTTCTGCACTACCTCTGTACTGACTCTCAGTACTGACCCTATTCTGATCCATTACAATGAGGCGCTGCCTCACTTGTGGCTGTATAAGAATGATGCACTCCATCGATTCTGCGCCGCACACAGTGCTGTAATACTTCCGGACTGCCCTGTAATTGTGTGGCACTCCCTTAATTTTGACCCCCTTACACTGAGGCTGTGCCTCAGTATTCACCTCTGAAAATAATGCACTCCTACAGATCTGGCCCTCTGATGCTACTGCAATAACTTAGTTTTTATCGGCTCGTCACGTGGTTAGCTTCAACGCTGATGCCATTACACGGAGGCAGTTTCTCAGAACTGACCTTCTAACAATGGCACTCCCTTCGGACTGTCAGATACAGCCACACTACCTCCGTTTTGACCCTCTCATCACGTGGCAGTCCCTCAATTCTGAACTCCTCACAATGAGTCGCTAACTCAGTACTGACCCTCTGACAAAGAGGCACTCCCTTAGGGCTGACCTTGCACCAATCAGATACTGCCTCACACCAAACCCTCTCGAATAACGAGGCAATGCTTCAGTACAGACCCTCTGACAAAGACGCACTGCCTCAGAACTGACTCTACAGCTATGGCGACCGGCCACAAAACGGACCTGCTGACAATGAGGCACTTCCTACCATCTCGAATCATGTGGCATATCTCTAATCCTGTGGCCCTCTCTCAGTTCTGTCGCCATTGCATCGAGGCATTCCCTCTTCGTTGATCCTCTGAACTCCCTCAAGACTGACCATCCACCGTTGATGCACTACCTCAGATCTGACCCACCGACAGTCCTACAATCTGTCACCATTCCTTGTAGCATTCCAGCAATTCTGACGCCATTTCAATGAGACGCTGTTTCAGATGGTCACTCTGAAAACGAAGCGCATTCTCAGGACTAAATCTCTGAAACTAAAGCACTTCCTCAGTACTAACTCTCTGGCAGGCAAGTATTGGGGGTTAGGTTAGGGCTGAGGTTAGACTTGGAGCTTAGGCGAGGGTTGGGGTTGAGGCTAAGCGTTAATTGGGGCTGTGTGTTACGGTTGATTTTAGGGCTGAGGCCATAGCTAGTGGTAGGACTGAGGCTCACTTTAGGGCCGAGACTAGATGTTCGGTCTGAGGATCAGCATTAGGGCTGAGGGTAGGGAGGGTTTACGCTGAGGATAGGGTTAGGGTTAGGGTTAATGCTGAGGTGAGGGCTAGCCTGAGGCGAGCGTTTGTATGGGTTTAGGGCTGAGGCTGGGTTTTGAGTCAGGGTTCGGGCAAAGAGACGCTGCCTCAGAACTGACCTGCTGACAATTAGCCAGTAGCTGAGGTACTGATGAGCTAATAAAAAGGCCGCTCTCAGCACTGACACTGCAGCAATGAAGTCTTGCCTCACAACGAACTCACAAAGGGCTCATAATTGAGGAAGTGCCGAATGATGAAAGAGTGCGGACTGAGGTGTTGCACAATTGTCAGAGGGTCAGAACTGAGGTATTGCATCATTATCAGATGGTCAATACTGCAGCAGTGGCCCACTGTAATAGGGTCAGAAAGGTCATACTGAGGTCTTGCAAGATAGGGTCAGAACTGTTGGAGTGATTCATTTTCAGAGGGTAGGCACTGAGGCATTGAAGCATTGACAGAGGGTCAACACACTGTCTGTATTGAACATGTGGCAATAATGTTCTGACTCCATAACATCAAGGCACTGCCTCAAAACTGACCCTTAATACTGACCCTCGCACAGTGCTGCATTGCCTCAGTCGTAATGCTGCATTCGTGTGGTACGAGCAGTTCCAACCCCATGAATAGGATGGGCTGAAGGGTAACATTTCTTGATATTTGAGAAATGGTTGACTTTGAATGAGTCCTGTCAGCATTCCTGTTTTACAGTTAATTTTATTTCTGTAACTGGTTTTTTTCTTTGCCAAGTCGTTTGTTACACCGGAGCAGAGGGAGCATTTTGTTCCTCGGCACTGGACGTCATCTCGGAATGAGACCGCGAACGGTGCCAGGAACAACCTCAGCCTCCAGGCCAGCCGTTGATCGAGGGGTCCCTCACGGCCACAAGAACATGAGGCTTATTCTTTTTTACTCTCTACTTGTTATTCTTTTTAATTACTCTTTCTCCATCTTTTATTTCCTCAATAAATGTTCATCTTTCAGAAAATTGGCAAGCATTCCTTTAACTGCACTTGATAGAATCACAAAAGAACCACTTCGATGCACGCTGTCATCAAAAACACACCATTATTATGAGGCACTGCCTCAGCATTGATCCTCTGACAATATCGCGAATAACTCCCACAGATTTGACCCTTTGACAACGAAGCAAGGCCTCAGTATTGAAGCTCTGACAATGCTTCAATCCCTCAGTTCTGACCATCTGACAAGGAGGCACCTTTATTTCTGACCCTCTCACAGTAGCAATATCTCAGGACTGACCTTCTATTTGTATGGCATTGCCTCACCTTAGAATGAGGTGCTGCCTCAGTCTTGACCTTCTGACAATAATGCACTCCCACAGTTCGGACCCACTCATATTGCTCAATTTCCTCAATACTGACACTAAAAATGTGTGGCAGATCTTTAGTGCTGATCCTTTTACAAGGAACCATTGTCTCAGTTTTGACCATCTGACAATGATGAACTCTCACAGGGGTCAGGACTGAACCCCTGTCAATGAGGCACTTCTTCAGTGCCCGCACTCATTATTCGCCTTCTGACAAAGCTTCAATACCTCAGTACTGACGCTCTCACAGGGCCGATCTTCTGTCAAATCTAGAGAATTAATACAGACGAAGTGTCTCTTATTAGAGGGTCTGCCTGAACTCTTGGTTGAAGTGTTCAATAAATTGCTACAACCTGAAAGAAGTAATTCTTCCCTGAATTAATAGGCAACCAATTTGAAAATGTGGCCTCTGGTCGTAAAATCTTTCACAAATGGGAGTAATCTCTACCGATATACACTATCAAGCCTCTTAAGAAACATAAATGTCGAAAAAATAAGTTTTTTTTCAATCTTATAAACTCCAATGAACGTAGCCCAACTTTCCTAAGCATAGCAATCCCCCCTGCCATTTCTGAAATCAACCCAGTCAACATGAGGTGTTCGGCCTCCGCAGCACTCGCTCTGTGGCCGTACACGACTTGTAAGTTACCATCCTGCTGCTACGACTCTACTTCTATTTACGATGCAGTCCTCCGTCCATCCGAACATACTACCCTTGAACACACGGGCTCTTTTCTTTTGAGACACCTTATGAGCTGGACCTTATCAAATGCTTTGTTGAAATCTCAATGTACTACATCAACTGGTGGTCCTTCGTCAGTAATGTTTGTTTCCTTCTCAAAGCACTGTAGCAAGTTTGTCAAGTATTATTTCCCCTTTATGAAAGGATGTTAACTCTGTAGGATGTTATAGCACACTCAGTACCCTGTTATTTCATCTTTCATTGCCGGCATGAACATCTACCCAGGTTGACCTAAATTGGCAATACTTGCTTACTATTTTGTCCAAGTATCTTTGTAATAATGGTGTTATGTTCACGATCTTTCAATCCTCTGAGAATTTTCCACAATCTAAGGATTCTTGGAACATTATCATCAGTGCCTCCATTGTATCTGTAGCTGCGTTGCTAAACATGAGAGGATACAACTCATCATACCCCTTGGATATTTTCTGTACTGATTGGAGTTATGTTTGGAATTCTGTGCAGTGACATTCACTGTTAACAGTTTGCGAAATACTACCAGGAACAGAAATTGCGATCCAGCTGCAACGAAACTAAAGCTTTCAGCACACAAGGAAGTGTTTCAAATCAATCTGAACCTCTTAACTCCTGAAAAGGGCAATACGATTTGCCTCAGTCCATAAATGTTCTTTCTCCAACATCCTGAGATGCATCATCTGTATTTCTTCAAATTTACCACAGAATCGGTTTCACTCACCCTTTCAGCAATACGCATGACAACAATTCGGCATTTTTAGTCCCCCTGTAGCCTCCGTTGCACACGTGCATTGTTAGATGATTATTTATTTGCGTGCCTGCTTTTTTTGCTCGAATGGAGAAAGGTAAATTTCTGTTCTTTTGTCATCAGAACTATTGCCTCCTCACTCTCATCTTCCTTGTTTTATCCTGTGCTGGAATATTTAATTTGTTGACATATCTGAAATATGTTGTTGAATGGATCGGGTTTTGTAACATTGCATTCCCCATAGACCATCTACCGATGCTGTTGCTTGTTCTAACAGTTATTATCTCGCAGAGTGGAAAATGCAGTTTGAAAGCAATGGAACGTTATCGATGAAGAAGTTGATGCATAAATTGCTGCGATCTTCTAAACTGACAAACTCACCTTCAATTCTTTCTCGGTCAGAGCATTATGCCGGCGCAAATGAATCGTGTTCTTAATGGGACTTCCAAAACCATGGAATTGAATTTGCACATTGATTTCTTCTTCCCTCTTCAGAAATGCAAAGTAGTATCGTGATGAAGCTTCCAAGGCGATGATTGTGTCCTTCAATGAACGGAAAAGTGACTTTTAGATTCATGGAAATATTTCACTACTTCTATAGACATGAAAGGCAAACATTCTCCCTGCATATGACCCAGTCTCATTTTATCGTATCTTTCTGATTTTACACGCCATGGGATAATCATTGCAGTGTAACAGAAATGTTGATCATGGAAATTTATCACTGTTTTCATAAATAATGGCAAATTTTCAACATCTTGCAATTGTATGAAGGCTCAGTCTCATCACACCTCGCCTGCTGCGCAAAGACATTCTTACACTGCTTTGAATGTTAGGGCTCAAACAAAACACAATCATGACACAAATGCATCAACACACTACTTTCAATAGGATCTGATATCCTTGCCAGGCACTGGAGGGGTTGCGGAGACTGGTGAGTGGACAAAGTCGTTCCTCTGTTCAAGCAGGAAAACAGGGACTTTCCAGGAAACTACAGACTGGTGAGTGTCTCATGTCTCAAAAGTATGGGCTAATAACGGACAGCCAGCATGGCATTATGCGGGGCAGGTTATGTCTTACCAAGTCAGTTGAAGTTTTCACGGAGGTGACAAGGGTGATCAATTTGGGTAGAACAGTTGATAACATATACATGGATTTTACGAACGTTTTCAACAAGGTTCCTCATGGTATGCTCATCCAGAAGATTAGGATGCATGAGATCCATGGTGACTTGGCCTGCCCGTATAAGGCAGACGGTAGCGGTGGAAGGCTAACAAAGATAACACAGTGTAGGGCTGGAGGAACACAGCAGGCCAGGCAGCATCAACAATGTCAGCTTTCCTGTTCCTCTGATGCTGCCTGACCTGCTGCGTTCCTCCAGCTCCACACTTGGTTAACTCTGATTACAGCATCTACAGTTCTTGCCGTCTCAGTGGTGGAAAGCTGTTTTTCTGGCTGCAGCTCAGTGACGAGTGGTGTTCCGCATCGATGTGACTTCTGCTGTTTGTGATATATGTAAATGACTTGGTGGCAAATGTAGACGGGGGATTAGTAAGTTTGCAGATGATATAAGGACCAATGGACTTGTGGACAGCATGGAAGGCTGTCAAAGGACACAGCAAGATACAGACCAATTGCAAACTCGAGCGGAGAAATGGCCGATGGAATTTAATCTGGGCAGGCATGAGGTGTTGCATTTTAGGAGACCAAGTGTTAAGGAAAGGGATACACAGTTAATGGCAGGACCCCAAACAGCAGTGAAGTCCAGAGGGATCTTGGGGTCCTAGACCATAACTCCCTGACAGTAGCCACACAAGTAGATAGGGTGGTCAAGAAGGCATATCGCATGCTTGCCTTTATGCTGAGGGAAACTCAGTGCAAGAGTCAGGATGTCACATTGCAGCTTTACAAGACTTTGTTGAGACCACACAGAGTATTGCATTCAATTCTGGCCGCCACATTACACTAAGGACGTGCAGGCTTTGGACAGGGTGCAGAAGAGATTTACCAGCATGCTGACTGGAATAGAGGGTATGAACGAGAAGGAGGAGCTGGAAAAACTCTTCGTTTTCTCTGGGGCAGTAGAAGCTGAGGGCAGGCTTGATAGAAGTCTATAAAATTAGGAGATACATAAATACAGCTAACGGTCAGAAAATTTCTCCCCCGGAGTTGAAGTGTCCACTATTCGGGGGCATGCATTTAAGCTGAGAGGGGGCGGGGGGGGAGTTCAAAAGAGATGTGAGGGGCAAATATTCACACTGAGCATGTTAAAAGTGTGGAATACATTGCCCGGGGTGGTAGTGGATGCAGATACGATGAAAGCATTTAAAAGGGTCTTTTAGTTAAGTGCACGAATATGCAAGGAATGGAGGACTATGGATCAAGGACAGGCAGAAGGGATTATTTCATTTCTTGTCATGTTTGGCCCAACACGGTGGGCCAAAGGGCACATTCCTGTTGCTGTAGTGTTCCATGTTTTATGCTCACTTGTATCATGATTGCAAAAAGTAGGATTGGGAAGAATTTTTGAGCAGCGTTTGAGAACATTATTTCATGTAAGGACAAACGGGATAAGGATTAGGTGACACAGCACAAACAGATTTTGGAGCCCATGATGAATCATAGGGACCTCACAAGCACCAATGATCAGAGGGATCTCAGGATCTTGATGTGTATGCCTGTTGATCCCCCAACGTAATGGACGAGGTCGTTGAAGGGGTTTGGAAGGCACATTGGATACTTGTCTTTATTCGACTTAATATTAAGTGACAGAGTTTCAGAATATGCAGGGTATGTACAAAATGTTGGTTAGACCCAACCGTGAAGTCAACGATGAGAAAATACAGTGAGACTTGGACAACGATCAGGCTTGCCTGATAAAGGATAAGTTACATTTGCACCATACAAGTGCTAAGCAGCAATCAGCTCCAACAAGTGAGAATATGACCATATCAAAAAAATTCCATGTCCTTACACTCACATCATCCTTACATTTATTTTTTTTTAAATGTGCAAGTGCTATGCAAGCCATGCAAGGCTACGGGCCAGGTGTTGGAAATCAGGTTAGAACAATTCAGTGCTTGTCCTTGACTGTCACAGAATCCGTGAGCTTAAGAATGTATTTCTCCTGTATTGTAGACTACTGAGGTGCTTGGCTATCCACTAAACCAAGGTTAACACTGATCTAAAACTAAACTGGGTCAGTTATATAACCAGCAGTAGCCAGGTCCATGGGACAAACCACCCTGCTGTGGGACAGGGTCAGGCAAATCCAAGTGAGCGAGCGTGGTTGGAGACTCATTCATTGGGGGGCATAGATTCTGTCGCCACATTTGAGACACCAGGGCTGTGTGTTGCTTCCCTGGTGCCAAGGTCAAGGACATCTCTGAGTGGTTGCAACAAATCCTTAAGGTGGAGGGTGAGCAGCCAAAGGCCACCGTGCACGTTGATACCAATGACCTAGGCAGAAAGAGGGAAGACATCCTGCGGACTGTGGACAAGGAGTTAGCAAAGAGGCTGAAAGGCAGGACACAGAGGGTAATAATTTATGGGTTGCCACGAGTGCCACATGTTAGAGAGTTGTCATAGAAAGATAGGTGAGATGAATGCATGGTTAAGGAACTGGCACAGGGGGCAGGGTTTCCGGCTCATGGGTAATTGGGACCGTTTCTGAGCAAGGGGTGACCTGTGCAAGAGGGATGGGAGGCAAGACGCTGTGAGCGGGACAGGACAGAGGGGACAAGTGCCTGTGAGCAGATCAGGAAGGAGGGGCAAGTCGCCGTCAAGCGGGACTGGGCTGCGGGGGGGCCGGTCCCCCGGGGAGCGCGGCAGGGCGGGCGGGGGCCGGTCCCCGGGGAGCGCGGCAGGGCGGCGGGGGCCGGTCCCCGGGAGCGCGGCAGGGCGGCGGGGGCCGGTCCCCGGGAGCGCGGCAGGGCGGCGGGGGCCGGTCCCCGGGAGCGCGGCAGGGCGGCGGGGGCCGGTCCCCGGTGAGCGCGGCAGGGCGGCGGGGGCCGGTCCCCGGGAGCGCGGCAGGGCTGCGGGGGCCGGTCCCCGGGAGCGCGGCAGGGCTGCGGGGGCCGGTCCCCAGTGAGCGCGACAGGGGCTGCGGGGGCCGGTCCCCGGGAGCGCGGCAGGGCTGCGGGGGCCGGTCCC